>NC_056733.1:1665239795-1665539795 GCF_019279795.1 Protopterus annectens | reverse complement strand
AATTTAAAAAACAGCAAAACAAGCTTAAACAGGTAAATCAGCAGATATAACTCGCTTTTCAACGAGAAAGGACACTCGCAAAGGTAGTAGCAATAAATTATAAATCAGTTTAGCAGTCGCTCTTTTTCGCCTCTCTGCTGCTAGAACCACTCTGCAGGACCACGAGGAACACAGGAACTATACTAAAGTCCAGAATACAGCATTGCCTGTATTAGGGACTATTCTAGGTCAGGAAAGGCGGGAAACAAGGATTTTTTTTCATAAACATTGTTTTGTCAAGTCCAGCATAAAATAGGACATAGGAACATAGACATGGCATGTACAGGCACACGTTACTTTCATCAGGGGGATGAAGAAAGTTAAGACCTCTATTCAGTTTTTTGTAAGATACATTTTAAGTGTGTATGACATGGTGGAGCATACTACATAAATGGGCATATAGGTCTGTTTGCTAGGCTAGGCCCACCAATGGTGCATGTCACAGAGATTGCATTGCTAGGCTCACCCACAATGAATGTCACAGAGAATGCACTGCTAGGCCCACCAGCAGTGCAACCTGTATAAGACATTGCACTGCTAGGCCCACCAGCAGTGCAACCTCTATAAGACATTGCACTGCTAGGCCCACCAACAATGAATGTCACAGAGGTTACACTGCTAGGCTCACCAACAGTGCATGTCACAAAGATTGCACTGCTAGGCCCACCAAGAGTGCATGTCACAGAGATTGCACTGGTAGGCCCACCAACAATGCATGTCACAGAGATTGCACTGCTAGGCCCACCAACAGTGAATGTCACAGAGATTGCACTGCTTGGCCCACCAACAGTGAATGTTACAGAGATTGCACTGCTAGGCCAACCAACAGTGAAATGTCACAGAGATTGCACCAACACCTCAGTCTTGCTGCTTAGAAACATCAACATATATATAATGAAATGCACAGATAACCTAGCAAGGAAATGGAACCAAGTAAAAGATATCACAATGTCCCAAATAGTGGCTATGCTTTCCAATAGGCTCTAGTGTTCAGTTATACAAATCACCAGTAACAGCCTATGTAGCTGACACTGTGATCACAAATAAATTACTGGAGGGTATGACAAGGTTTGTTAGAAGATCCACTATGACTGCTTAAGACTAACATCTCAAAACATAATTTCCTGGCAAAAAGTACTCAAGGCTGATAGCTGAAGTGCAGAAATCATTGAGACATTCGTACCTGACTGTGGAGTTCTTGACTAAGTGTAAAGCAGTGTGATAAAGTTCTCCATTCTCTTTTAAATTATTATTCTCCAAATGAGTTCAATAGATCTAAGAGAGAGAGTAAACTTTTAGAAGTTAAGAATGCAAAGCACTTTGTCCATTAATAGATTGCTCAAACAGCACACAAGTACTAACCTGCCATGTAGAGCATTTATGCACGAGCAATGGTGATACAAGCAATACTGTATCAAGAGATGAACTTTAAGGGCCAGCTATGAGCATGTTAACAGAGGCAATGTATGTTTAGCTCAAAGTAGAGAGCAGCACACACATCCAGATGAGTCATAAACCAGTTTCAGCCCACACCTGTGCACAGGTATATCTACAAACTTTCCTCAAGTGGATGTTAAACACACTGTGGTAGTTTGCTTAAGCACTAATTATATTGCAAGGCATGTTGACACAAAGACTGACAGGATGTCATGGTGTGCTCATGTAGAAGTGTCTTAAGCACTCATAGCACTATTAGGTACTTGCACTGACTCAAGCAGTTACCAGCTATAATCATGGATTTACTCAAGGATCAGGTGAATCATTACATACACTTTGCAAGGCTCACTAAAGTAAATAAGCTTGTCTTCAGGGCATGACATTCCTTCCACCTCAGTGACTGCACCTCTCTTTATCCCACATCTGGTGCCTGGTGATCACATCTGTAGACTGCACCAAAGTCCATTGTATATTGGCTAAAGAGCTCATGCTTTACCTGCTAAGTCACATACTAAACAAATTCTTTTGTGATAGCTGGACAAGTAGGTGCCCTGATTTCATATACTTCAACTTGTAGGATGTGCTATGTCTTGGGACCTCAAGATTTTACAAAATGATAGTGCTTGTACATATGTATTTTTGTAAGTTTTCCATTAGTTTGGGTTTAGATGTACATGTTCAGCTGCTGTTTGTTACTATTACACAGCTACCACGTTTAACACATGGGATGCATGACACAGTTCAGAGTTGGATGTTCCACTGCTTTTATTGCACCGTGTACTAAAGTGTAATTGTTAGCGATCACCTGCTAAAAGCACGGATATTCATATTTAGAATTGAAATGTACATTGTGCATGTAATTATATAAAATGAATAGTAGAAATGTAGAATGTGACTCAGAAACACTGAACAAACCCCATTGACCATTCATTATATTGATATCTCTAAACAGCAACACTCAGTATATTGAAAAAGAAACAACGTTTCTTGCAGATGTACTGCCCATAACCCTACCACACATTCAGCTCAAATTTATCCAAATAGCGATATTGTTATGGAAAGGCTTTTTTATAGCTAAGCTAAGCATTGGGGTTAGACTGCATTACTAAGGTAAAGCATCAAAACCAGATTAATGCAGGGGTATTTCTAATGACACTGGGTTTACATTACCTCCTCATTTCTGATGTTTACACTATCTAGACTGCATAAATGGAAGTTTTGAATAGTGCTTTTTGAAACAGACAATAACAGCATACCCAGTCCTTCCAGGTCCCCATTCCATGTGTTTTCTGCCCTGCAGAAATAAATCTGTCTTGGTGGATATTGTGATGCACACCACTAACACCAGTCTCATATGAGAGGAAAGGATAACAGGTACACACAGCAAAGTGCAATTTCCCTTAAGAGCACACAGAGATCACAGTCAGTCTGGGGCTGATTGCTCCCTTGTTCCCCAGGTCCCCAGTAAGACTCCCCATTGGCACAGCTATAGGGTCCAGATCTCAGCCTAGCTGGCAAGTTAAAACCTCCAGTACCCTTTCTGTCCAACCAGTGCTTCATGTCCCTGCCCAAGTAGCTGACACACACACTTAGAGATAAGTATTTATACAACTTCACAGAATCTCCTGGGAAAGGCTGACACAGATTCTCCAGCCATGCCACTTTACCCAGACTATACAGTAGTAATTACTGCCACCACCAGCTAATAATTATCAGCTACCCAAAGGCCCTTAAAAGGGGTGTCTAGTTATTACTGTGCAATATTATTATCCAATAGTAGTGTAACTTAAGCTATCAAGGCTTATTGGAAGGGCTTATTACAGGATCACTTATAAGCATGCAATGTACTCTAGAGCTTAATTATCTTTACATAAACCAGCCACAGTTGAAAAGGGTTTAAAAATATTTAATAATAAATACTAAAAACAAGACAATACTACTACACCACAGTGCTATTCAAGAGTTTAGAGATCACACAGAAACTTAAAATAATTCAGTAGTACAGTTCTGACATAACAGAAAAACACTTAGTCTAATCTTTATTTCTACAAGAAAACACACTTCTAAGATAACTTACTTAAGACAACAGGCAGTGCTGTAGGTTGGATATCAAGACAAAATGCTCAATAATCTCTGGTTCTCACTGTTTAAACTGAAACTGCAGTTCTGCTAAACATTACATCATCTTTCACACCTTCCTGGTTCCCAGGCCACACAGAAACTGCATTTACATTCTTTTACACTTAGAGCAATAAAGGACATTCCACATGTAAATTCCGGTCATCAACCCTAGCCTCAAAACAACCGGCAGGAAGCCTTCATCTAGCCGGACTGGAGCCGACTTGTAAAACATCAAAGGCAGTGATGAAATAATTTTAACTTCAAAAGAAACATTTGAAATGCTTGACTTAGTTTTCCTTACAGTAGATGGCAATGTTGCTACAATCTTGAAGTTCAAAATTTTACAGTGTTTTCTTTCATTTAAGAGAAAAGCATTTATTTTACATTTATATTTACAAATGCCAGAATTATGTATCAAATTTTATTTGGCTAGGCTGGCAGCCTTCACCCATCTCTACCCAATCTTCACATTTCTCCCCCCCCCCAAAGAACTCAAGCTAGTTTTTCAAGTGACCCTTGATAAACACCGCTTGAGAGGGTCAGGTCTATCTGAGTGTACCTCACCCCATTCCCTGTCTTGAGAGCCCATCTGCATTGGCATTGCAAATCCCACTGCGGTGCTACACTGAAATATCATATGCTTGCAACCCCAGGCTCCATCTTAGCAACTTGGCATTTTGCTGTCTGGCTCTGTTTAACCATATTAGGGGGTTGTGATCTGTCATTACAGTGAATTTTCTTCCATACAGATAAGGCTGAAGTTTCTGCAGTGCCCACACTATGGATAGACATTCCTTTTCTAGAGCTGCATAGCATTCCTCCCTGGGTTGGAGCCTACGACTGAGATAAACCACTGGGTGCTCTTCTCCCTCTGAAGAAATCTGGCTAAGTACAGACCCCATCCCATGGTTTGAAGAATCTACTTGCACAACAAATTATTTGCTGTACTCTGGACTGGTTAACACAGGGGGTCCTCCCAAAGCTTCTTTAAGCTTCTGGAATGCCTGCTCACATGCTGGGGTCCACACTACCTTATCTGGCCTGTTCTTCCTTTTCAGGTCTGTGAGGAGAGCAGCTATGGTACTATAACTAGGAACAAACTTTCTGTAGTACCCTGCTTTCCCTAAGAATGCCCTCACCTGCTTTTTAGTAACAGGTGCAGGCTATGCGTGAATGGTTTCCATTTTGGCAGGTTCTGGCCTTATCTTACCACTCCCCACTCTATGTCCCAGGTAGGAGACCTCCACCATACCCACCTGACATTTGCTCGGCGTAATGGTCAACCCTACCCTCTGTAGTCTGCCCAGCACCTCCCTGACATGCTGAAGGTAATTTGGCCAGGAATGGCTGTAGATAGCAATATCGTCTAGGTAAGCAAGGGTAAACCTCCTGCTCGTGCTAGGATATTATCTACCAGCCTCTGGAAAGTTGTTGCGGCATTCTTCATCCCAAAGGGCATCTTTGTGAACTCATACAAGCCAAAAGGAGTCACAATGACTGACTTCTCCCTAGCACTGGGAGTCAAGGGCACCTGCCAGTAACCCTTGTTAAGATCAATAGTTGTAAGATACTTAGCCCCACCCAGCTGCTCTAGGGCCTCATCTGTCCTAGGCATGGGGTAAGCATCCGACTCTGTGTGACTGTTTAATTTCCTGTAGTCCATACAGAACCTGGTGCTGCCATCCTTCTTTGGCACCAGCACTACTGGGGAGGCCAAGGGACTGTTGGACTCTTGAATCACCCCTAGTTCCAACATCTCCTGTACCTCTTCCCTCAGAGTCTGTCTGACTCTCTCAGGCACCTTATAAGGAGCCTGCCTAATAGGCCTTTGGGGTCCTGTATCCACCTGGTGCGTGCACCCTGGTTTCCCAGTGAACATGTCCCCAAATTCCTGCAACACTGCTTGGATTTCCCGAACCTGGGTAGGAGATAGCTGCTGGGACATTGCTACCCCTTCCACTGAGGTGTCAGCCCGAGCCTCACTGAGAAGATCATTTGCCAGATCTCCCTCAGACTCTTCCTGCAATCCACTGCAAATGCTCAGCACAAGGGTCTCCCTATCATAGTATGGTTTCATCATGTTAACTTGGTACAATTTGTGCCCCTGCCATCTGCCTAGCAGTTCCACCATGAAGTTAATGTCACTTACCTTTCTTACCACCTTGTAGGGACCCTCCCAAGCTGCTTGCAGCTTGTTGTGTCTGACAGGAATGAGAACCATTACCTGCTGCCCCACAGCATACTCTCTAGCTCAAGCATTCCTGTCATACCACACCTTTTTCTGATGTTGGGTTTCTGCCAGGTTCTCATGGGCCCATGAGTTCCCTGAGCCTTGCCCTGAGGTTTAGGATGTATGCCACAACAGACTCCTTGTGAAACTTGCTTTCACCTTCCCACTCATCTCAAATTAAATCTAGAGTTCCCCTCACCCTATGCCCATACAGCAACTCAAAGGGTGAAAAACCTGTGAATTCCTGGGGAACCTCTCTGTAAGCAAACAGATGGAGCAAATATTTGTCCCACTCCCTCTTAAACTGATGTGCAAATTCCTGTAGCATGGACTTGATTGTAGAGTTTAACCTCTCAACAAGACCATTAGTCTGGGGATGGTAGGGGGTGATCTTCATATGCGTCACCCCACAGGACTTCCACAGACCAGCCAGCAGGTCTGACATGAAACTGGCACCTCAGTCAGTATTTCTTTTGGGAACCTGCCCTGCTGAAAATCTCTAACAAAGCATTTGCCACCTTCTCTGCCTCAATGGAGGACAAAGCCACTGCCTCATGGTATCGTGTAGCATAATTCACTACCACTAGGATATACTTTTTCTCTGTGGAACTTGAGGTACTCAGAGGACCGACAATATCCATAGCTACCCTCTGAAATGGCTCCTCAGTCACAGGCAAAGGAATCAAAGGAGCTCTAATCTTGTCTCCTGCCTTGGCTACCTTTTGGCACTGCTCACACATCCTGCAGTACCCTGTTACATCTCTGGAAATTCCAGGCCAATAGATGTTTTGCATAATATGCCTCTTTGTTCGTTTTATGCCCATGTGACCTGCAAAGGGAATATCATGGGCTATGGCTAGAAGTGCCAGATGGTAGGCTCTAGGCACTACCAACTGCTGTTCTCTCTCACCTTCTAGCCCTCCCTCAGGCGTCCACTATCTGTATAGTAACCCTTTGTCCCAGTATACAGATTCCCCCTTTCCTTGAGAATCAGGTGCCTCCCTAGCTACCTGCCTCAGGCCTTGCAGTGTAGGGTCTGAGAGCTGAGCCTGTCTCAACTGTCTCCTTGTAACCCTTCCCTGCTCTCCTTCCACAGGCAGTCTGGCATCCTCTGACAGTGGTGCCTCACTGTTAGCCTGGTAACTACTACTGACCCCTACCTTTGCAGTCACTCTGTCCAAGGGTCCATCAGTACCCACAAGCAGCTGTGGCTCATCTTCAGTCTCACTGCTACAGCGTAGCTCACTCCCTGAAGTAACCACCTCAGCAGTCCTGGCTGCAAGTATGCAGTCTATCTGGGTCTCTCCCAGGCTACCAGAACCACATGCTTGTCTCCTAGCCTGACTGCATGTAACTGCATAAGTACATGGTACTGACTCATCCAAATCCTTCTCTCTCTGGACATCTGGAGGATGGTAGTTCCATACCCCTGTTGTCTCATGACAATCTACTATTGGCCTTTTTGCCTTTCCCACTTACTGGCTACCTCACCTTTGGTTCCTCACCTTGCCTCCATGGACACCTGTATGCCACATGGCCCCACTGGTTGCATTCAATACATTTAACCCTAGCTCCTGGTTGCGTACCTGGGCTAGTGGCTTCCACTGCTACTGGCAGATTCTGTTAGGGCAGTCTGTGCTGCCCACCATGGGTTCCTTTAAACCCATGAGCAGTACTGGGAGTCCTTTTCCTGTGCAGGGCTGCCCTGCTGGCAGGTATAGGTCTCTCTTCTTCCCCAAGTCATCTGAAATAGCACATTGTCTATCAGCGAACCAGATCCTCATGTCCTCAGGCAAAGTGCTAAGGGCTTGTTCCCTCACCGAAAGGTCTGCCAGCCCTTCAAAAGTGGTGACCTGACATCCACTCACCCAGCTACGAAGATAAGTGCTCAGTTCAGCAACATATTCACACACACTTTCATCTGCCTTGTGTCTATGCTCACGAAACTTTTTCTTATACATTTCAGCTTAAAACATTCTAAAATACATTTTTTACAGCAGTATAATAAAAACAGACAGTGTCAGGCATTTTTGACAACAAAATTACAGCTTTCCCATGGGGTAAGGGGATCAGGAACTGCACCCAGAGCCCCCAGTTAATACCATACTGTTTGCATACCCTCTCAAACATATGAATGAAACTATCAAAATGATCCCCTCTTTAAATTGCGGAAGAAATTTACTGACCCGTTGTGCCTCCGGGGTCCAGTCACTCCATTCCCCATCACCTCCATGACTCTGGCAAAGAGTCAGCATTTCCCTCTCATGCCTCCTCTGACACTTCTTTTCTTCGGCTTCTATCTCCAAACGACTGGCCTCTAACTCAAGTTCTTTAGCTCCAGCTGGATTTTTAAGTCCACTGCAGAAAGGTTGAGCTGTCCATTCTCCAAGGATATTGTATCTCCACTGCCAGTCTGATTGTCCTTCGCAGAAAGGTTAAGCTGTCCATTCTCTGAGGATATTTTATCTCCACTGCCAGGCTGATTGTCCTCCTAGATGCTGTTTTCTGATGCAGCTGTAACCAAGGCTACAATCAGGTCTGCCTTAGTCAGGTTTCCATGCACCAGTCCCCTAGCCTGGCACATCTCCGCCAGCTGGCTCCTTGTCAGCTTTCCATACTCCTCTGCTGACATGCTGCCTGGTCACCCTGACTAACTAAGCTAACAAAAGAAATAAAACAATTGTGATCTGAACTAAGTATTCACTGCACAGCTGTTTTAGAGTACAAAACACCTTCAGAGATTACTGTACATAACCTACAGGATTCACTCTACCCACATCAGGCAAGCCATTTAGTATTTACCAACTAATTAATATGTGATGTGGATATCCCAACCACTGCAAACCACATGTGACGCCCGGGCCCAGCAATCAAGGAGCTGCAATCCTCACCACTGACACCAGAGAGGGCGTCTCATATGAGAGGAAAGGATAACAGGTGCACAAAGCAAAGTGCAATTTCCCTTAAGAGCACACAGAGATCACAGTCAGTCCAGGGCTGGTAGCTCCCTTGCTCCCCAGGTCCCCAGTAAGACTCCCTACTGGCACAGCTATAGGGTCCAGATCTCAGCCTAGCTGGCAAGCTAAAACCTCCAGTACCCTCTCTTTCCAACCAGTGATTTGTGTCCTTGCCCAAGTAGCTGACACACACACACACACACACACACACACACACACACACACACACACACACACACACACACACACACACACACACACACACACACACACACACACAGATAAGTATTTATACAACTTCACAGACTCTCCTGGGAAAGGCTGACACAGATTCTCCAGCCATGCCCCTTTACCCAGACTATGCGGTAGTAATTACTGACACCACCAGCTAACAATTATCAGCTACTCAAAGGCCCTTAAAAGGGTGTCCAATTATTACTGTGCAATATTATTATCCAATAGTAGTGGAACTTAAGCAATCAAGGCTTATTGGAAGGGTTTATTACAGGATCACTTCTAAGCATGCAATGTACCCTAGAGCTTAATTGTCTGTACATAAACCAGCCACAGTTGAAAAGGGTTTAAAAATATTTAATAAATACTAAAAACACAAGACAGTACTACTATACCATGGTGCTATTCAAGAGTTCAGAGATCGTACAGAAACTTAAAATAATTCAGCAGTACAGTTCTGACATAACAGAAAAACACTTAGTCTAATCTTTATAGTCCTAGCTATTTCTATAAGAAAACACACTTCTAAGATAACTTACTTAAGACAACAGGTAGTGCTGTAGGTTGGATATCAAGACAAAAATGCTCAGTAATCTCTGGTTCTCACTGTTTAAATTGAAACTGCAGTTCTACTAAACATTATGTCGTCTTTTACACCTTCTTGGTTCCCAGGCCACACAGAAACTGTATTTACATTTTTTTACACTTAGAGCAATAAAAGACATTCCACATATAAATTCTGGTCATTAACCCTAGCCTCAAAACAACAGGCAGGAAGCCTTCATCTAGCCGGACTGGAGCCGACTTGTAAAACATCAAAGGCAGTGATGAAATCATTTTAACTTCAAAAGAAAGATTTGAAATGCTTGACTTGGTTTTCCTTACAGCAGATGGCAATGTTGCTACAATCTTGAAGTTCAACATTTTACAGTGATTTCTTTCATTTAAGAGACAAGCCTGTATTTTACATTTATATTTACAAATGCCAGAATTATGTATCAAATTCTGTTTGGCTAGGCTGGCAGCCTTCACCCATCTCTACCCAATCTTCACAGATATAATGGGTGAACATCAGTCAGGGTGTTACATTCATGCTAGATGTTCTTCATGTTTCACTGTTGCAGTCATCACACTTGGGTTATCCTGTCAAGGGTAGCCCTCAGTCAGCCTGAATACCAGAGGCTTATCAAAGGGGGTCACTTGTATACCCAAACGTGAGGATGCTAAGGCTGATAAATTCATGTATCTTCATTTCCTTTAGGCACACATTTTCCAAGGGTGTGCCCTGATGGAGGCTAGGAAACCAGAAATCTTTCCTAGTTAGCTGGTGCCAAGGAAGGGTCAGAACCCAACCAGGCTTGGTGTCCATATCCCACAAATACCTGCCAGATATTTACAAGTCAGGGTTGCCATATGCCTCTGTGAAGGTACTCATTTCAGCATATTCAGCCTGCCTGCCATGAAGCCATCCCTATGTTTTTTTGTTGCCAGTAAAACAGTTCCTAAAAGGTGTCCTGCATCTGAGGTAACTCTGGAAGAAGCCTACTCTACCATGTGACTACAGATGTGCCCTTGGTAAACTGATATTTACCACCCACCCCTTTGAACAAGCTGCTACAGCATCCATGAATTTCCTGAACTGCAAAATTATCAGTGGCTGTTAATGCCAGTCAGAAGAATTTTAAAGCTACATGTCTTCAATTGCAAAGAACCATTTCTAATTTTCCACAGGGATAAGATCACTTTTAAGATACCAGCCCTTTCACATCTAAAGCAGTATTGTAGTGTGCCTAGAATCAGCCCCATCATCTCCAATCGTTCTTTCCTTTCCTCCAGAATAGAGGGATCAAGCTTCTGCAGTCTGCAAATGGGACTAGGCAACTAAGATTTTACCTGAACAGGATACAAGACAACAGAAAAAAGAGGAGTTATTTATATCCTTAGCTACTGGTAGGGAGGGAAGGCCTGTTTCTAAACAGATCGTCTCTGATGGTGGGGCTACTGCATTATTCCTGTTATTCCCATCATGGCAAAACGGTACCGGTGAAGTTAAGGTTCTCATTCAGCTAGAGCCATAGCAGCTGCTGGTGCCTTCCTTAGGGGGTTCAGACCTGCTTTAACTTTAGAAACACCTTCCTGCTCCTTAGTCTATGCATTGTCTAAGCATTACAACCTGACTTTGTCTCTAGAGCAGAAGGAGGATTTTCAACAGGTATTCTACAGGACTTACTTCAGCTAACTATTATGCAACAACATCAGAAATTATTGTGATAAATGACACAACTGACCCATATCTACAAACTTTAATCATCACTTAGCATTTTGTTTCATGCTTCTAGAATTAAAACCAATTAAATACCTGTTTAAACAGAAAAACAACACTGAATGAGTCAAATTCATTCTCCTACTCTTATCAATTCCATTTAAAAATGACATCACTAGACACACAAAAATAATAAAGAAATAAAATTGATGTAAATTTTTTAACAACATGTATTGCTCAAACCCTTGGGTACTATTTTTTTTATTCAACATTGATTCCATATACAGTGAATATTGTCCCAGTTTTGTATGTTAATCATATAAAAACTAATGACTTATGCAGAACTTGCATGAATGTTGGCTAGTTAGACATGCACTGCCACAATAATTTTGCTGTCATGAGAATGGTCATCTATATCCTGGCAGTATATTGATATTGATTTTTGAACAAAGTGTTTTTATTTATAGTTAATGTGCATTCAAAGTGGCCAGTAATTATGTGCATGGAGTCAGAAATATCTAAAAGTGCCGTATTTGTTTTAAGAACATTATCTGCAAAAAATGTGTTACCTGAGAAGATTGTTCATGTAAAATGTTTGTATTTCTACTCACGAGAATTCAAGACATTCTTCAAACAAAATAGAGTTACAATTTTGCATTCAGTCACCCAGCTACAGAATGGCTAGCTAAGTTTTTATTCATTCATTTACTTATATTTGTTGATTAGAGTGACTGATGATCCTTACTGGCCATTTTTTAGGCTCAGCCCGGGGATAAAAAGAAAATGATTCCATGCAACTAATAGCAGTGTCACAGAAAATACTTCTTATTGTATACTAATAATGCTTCTGTGGTTACGCTAAAGGAAACGGTTCAAGTACAAGCCCTGTTTGCAAATCTGCAGTATATATAAAATAAGTTTATTTTTCCTTTCAAACTGCAGAGCACATAACCTCCGATAAATGCTACACCAGCAAGTACTACCCTTATGCTGGAAATTGTTCTCTAGAAGAAACATTATTTAAATTGGAAGAGAAGAGTGGAGGACACCCTTGTCAAATGTATCACCGGAACATTAAGACTTTAAAAAAAAAGTTTTGATTTAGATTTGCATGTAGACAGACTGTAGAAGTGGTAAATAGCAAGTGGGCCAGGGAAGGATGTGTACTAGAAGTGAAACGCTATATGAAAGAGGATATTTGATGTGCACGATGGTCCCAAAGAAGTGACCAGAATTGCTACTTGGTCTCATGTTGACTGCCTATCTCTGCAAGAGTGGCCTACTTTCTATAAGTGGATGTTATATCCAAGCAAGAAGACAGACCATTAAGTTCTGTGCAAAAAGTCACATGACTTGCCAGTACATGAAGTGTGACACATTTTAGGTAAGCTTGCTGTACTCCTATTCCTAAAGACATAAACCAGGCTCAAAAAGAGAGCATCTTCCAGAGGATGTCAAATAGTGGTCTCCATGCCCTGAAGTGGGGGTAGACTAACCGTAATGCTTGTCATAGTATAATGGATGGTCAGGATTATCCATAACCAAAGAAGGGTATCAGAGTGATGACAGTCCAGACTGCAGGGTACCATGAGGGAACAATATGAGCCTAGACAAGCCAAAGAGGTAATACCCTGAGTGTTGAAGAAATGGCCATTCCAGTCATGATGCCATATCTGTGCAATTTGTCAGTAAGTGGTATTAAATGACTGACACTGGAGATTATACGTACATGAATATAAACAAGCATACTTCTTGGACAAAAGTAATACTTAGAACTTTATATTTCTGGGATTCAGATTTGTTCCAAAACTCAGGGATGCCAGTTCCAGTTACATATTTGGTGACCTTGTGTAATGTCTGTTTAAAGATTATTGTTACAACATTCATTAATTCCAATCCCAGATAAATGAAGTTTCCTTTGAAGAATAAATATGAAATATGCAATGTTAGACAACATCTTACCAATGTTCATGCCATTCTCTTTGTAAAGGTTCTAATAGAAAGTTGGAAGAATATTGAATCTGTGCATCCCCTCTATATGTATGAGGTTGAAATTTATGCACATATAACAGCTGGTCATGGATAATGCTTGGAAGTGGGTACTATGTAAAGAAGCATTGCTCTGTCTCCATGTTTTATCTACATAATCATAGGTTCATAGTTTATAATCCAGAAAACTATTAGAGAACCTAGCTGAAATTCCCAATTGTCTCATGCACTGCCTGGTTAAGTGACTTGTTCAGGGTCTCACAAGAGGAAAATGGAGGCTGAAGCCTGGAAAGAAAATCATGTACACTTAAATAAAGAACAATATCCAAGTCATATGTTTTTAAATAACATTTTCTTCCCATCTAATATATATAATTTTTAAATAAAAACACATCATCCACACTTCACTTCAGAGAATCTGCAGCTATACCCCCTTGCATTAACAACTGGCATCACTGTTCAGTTCTCAGAAGTTCCACCACAGCATTTCCCTTTTCCTGTACTAACACTCCCATGCCGTCTTTCCTTTGTAATCCCATTCTTACTAGTGGAACATCCAATGTTTTGTCTCCTTAATGTTGCAAGTTAGATTTCATTTTGTAAATTTGCTCCTTGTTTTCCTGTGGAAGTAAATTGAATAAAAAACACTCAAAAACCATTGGCATCATTTATACATAACAACTTAGCAATGCTGATTTGATGACATCAACATGTATGACTTTTCTTACACGTCTTCCTCTGCCTTTCCATTCTTATGTGAGAAGGTAACAGAGTATTGCTACCATAGCTTGAACACTGAGAAATGCGGGAACATTCAAGTATCATGTTAATATTAAAGAAAACACTGCCAGTCATATGATTGGTGATCTAATTGCATCCTAGTAAGGAGTGACTCTTGAGAATTGGGATATATGTGTGCATCACCTTTGCCAGCAATATTATCTGTAATTAACACTAAGTGAAAAAATGTGTCTGTTAGAAAAGGAAGAGGTAATAAACTTTAATGAAATTAATTATCCTTCCATTTTTTTATCAGAGTGTTTGAGTCAGTTAAGAAAATGAGCAAACTTTGCATATTTAGCATATAGCCATTTGCATGAATGCACATTTTCTTTATCTGGTAAAGGGGAGGAAACTGTTGATACCCTTTCTTTCCAGCCTTTCTTGGTGCTGATTTTCCTTTCTGTTTGATTTTTAGTCAGTGCCAGTTTTGGTGGTACAGACTGTAGTTACTACCTGGTCATCTTCCAAAATGTTTCATCTTATGTCATTCTTGTCCCCCTCTCCACTTTTAATAGTAAGCTATCAGCATTTGCTTGGTCACTTTGAATGGTATTAATTATACTTACCCAATTTAGACTACATGTTTTTGAGATACTGTATGAGATGGATAGGAGCAGTATCATTTAATGTAGAGAAATGGGAAACATCCTTAGCACTACTAGATAGGGGCAAGGGTACTAGCTGCTAGTACAAGGGTCTAGGGAACTACTAAAGGGGTGGTGAATACTGCACAACATGGCTGGGCTAATGTATGCCTTCGGGCAGATAGCCCAGTACCAACCTATGAAAACTTTTGAATCTGACATGTAAACATGACTTAATGAAATGCTTTGTTCTCAGTTCAACATCCTGTGTTGCACAGTAACAGGAGTAGACTACTTATAGCCAAACAAAAAAGCAGAGCTCTCAACCTCTTACCTCCATAACCAGGGACATATTTTAAAACATTAGCACTGTTAAAGAAGATGGCATGGTAGGAGAATATGAAATAACAAGCATTTTTAAAAATAAAGTAAGTTGATAATTTTTAGTATCATTATTTATTAAATATAATCCATCACATTTTCTCCAAAAATTGCTAGTTTTTGGAGAGATTAGGACGGACAGTAAAATAAGGGATAGTGCAGAAGTATGAGGGAGCAGACAATGGTACTAATTCAGTAAGAACATACCAGAGAACTGTTCACCTGCACTCTCTTTGGAAGGCTTGTGTGAACTGTAGTTTTCGAGTAGTTTCTTTACCTGTAGCACTGCCACAAATTCAAACCTGTCAAACGACATTAATTTGTACATGTAGCATTAGTGGGTGGCAGATGGAGAAACAGGTTTAACTAGTACCTGGCAAGAAATTAGGTACTTGATTTCATTTTAGATGCATTAAGAACCTGAAAGCAGAAAAAAATCACTTATCAGTTTTGTGCAACAGTACTTTATCATTTCATGGTTTGCATGGTATGTGCTGCTGAATTAATTTATTTTTACTGTTTGGGAAGGGATATTGCTTTAACTTCATCCTTAATCTAATTAGCCTTCTGGGTTATTTAATGTATTGCAAAGCAATGTCATAATTCAAGGGTGCTACTTCCATGCCTAAGTGGTAAAGACCGTATAAAATTTCTGAAGCAACTGGAATTATTACACACAGTTTTTATTTGATGAGTTGAGCCTTTATGTAAAGACGGACTTTTCGGCAGCTAGAGACCAGAGGAATATCCAGATAATTCCAAGCCAGACTAAAAATAGTCCACATTTAAGAATCATTTTACCTTATGTACCTTTTTACTTGTGTAGAACAGAAAGTGTTTGTTTTTGGAATAATTTCCTGTCATGCATATCACTTCAGTCTATGCTGTATCTGTTTGTGTGTCTCCTTTATTCCATTAAGGAGTGTCATCCTGTTGAATCACACCACTGTACTGAAGGTCTGTGGTATTTTAGGCTTTACACAAGCCAGAATACTGTCCATCATGAGACGGGTGGCACCTATGGATCCTAAGCGCCTGTTGCAGGATGTCATTTTAGGTATGGATGAAGCTGTCCAGCCTCTGCCATCAGGTGGCCCCCTACCCCTCCAAGGACATGAGGACACTCAGGAGAACAAATATGTAGCTGTAGGCCAATGTTTGTTTAGCATATATGCAGACTAGACTAGGTTCCACATATGTCTGTGAATATACGGTTTGATGCATTTGCAAAATAAAGTGCAGGTAAGTTCCACAACATGTCACCGGTACACCACAAGTAGTGGCTTGTGTACGCTGTCTGTATTTGTGTGCATGTCAGACTTTGCAGCCCTAGGCTGCTATGCTCATGATTCAGATTCATGTTTCTTGTGTGAATCTTGGGCCACTGTCTTGTTTTGCATGGTATTTGTGGCCATGGCTGCTGACACCCTTCAGAGACAGACATCTCAACGGTCCCTATTTTGGAGGAACATTCCTATTTTCACGCCCGATTCACCCCTGCACATGGTAATCTATTTGTGTAGGTATGTCCCTCTCTTCAGTCTTGATTTACCCTTTCACACAATTTTCTGATTCCCCCTCATTACATGCCATTTTTGAACTGTCTAGCACGCACAGACAACTGCACTGCATAAGCAACATATTAGTCATACCAATAATTAAAAAAAGAGAACACATCTAACATTTTCCTTTTCAGAAGCAATAATGTATGACCTTGTTTGTTAGAGTTTTACAATACAGTTCATTAAAGTCTACAGATTTGACACTGTTTCTTTAATACTGCAGTTGCATGTTTCCATCATTTATCATTTTTGTTACACAGTGCTTTAACTATGTTTCTCAGTAGTATCCCACAATCCTTCTGGAACCAGGAAGTGTTAGGAATACTTAGCATCCATATTTTATGCAAATTAGATGTCTAGATTTTTTAATGAATGTTCCTATTTTTTAAAGGCCTTCATTCCTATTTTCAATGTTTGTAGGGTGAGAGGTATGCTCAGAGAACCACTGCCTGATGTGCCAAGGATATGTTTTACATCTTGCATAGCCAGTTCAGAGAGTGGCTACTAGGACTCTCTCAGGGTTTATTTCATAAGGTGGGTGCATGATAAATCCCTGTTGAGCTACTTATTGAGGCTATAATCATCTCTAGGTCTGGTAAAGCAATGCAGGTAGTGGCATGATGAACTGATTCACCACCACCGTAACTATTTCCTGCAGTGAGAAGCAGAGCATAATTTGGAAAGGTGATTTACTGAAACAATAGGTAGACTCAAACTACTTTTAATATTTCTTTCACTAATTTGCAAAGTTCAAAAGACTCAAGTAAGTCTATTAATAGAATGGAAACACTTTTATACCACCAAACTGACTACCTTCAAATGTATGAAGATATACAATGACAAAAGAACTTGAATGCAAGTGGGAAGAGCAAGTGAAACAGTAGATACAATGGAAAGCCTCGACTCAAAATGACGGAAAAATATTGAACTCTTCAGTGAGCTGAAAACTGGATTTGCTTCAGAAAAGGAGACAATCCAACCACAGGCTCCTTTCAGTCAAATATTTGAGTAGTGGAGAAATTGTATAACCACATCCCTCCTTTCAATAAAAAAGTAATAGCTTTGCAAGTATAGTTCAAAGACTGGGGTCCTTCTCATAAATGTCAAAGTTTTTCTTTTTGTCTTGCACACCAGATCTGTATCGGACTTTTGGCTCTGCATAGTAACAAGGACTACATGGTACTCATTTGTGAGTTGCTTCCTAAATTAAGTCTTTTGTTGTCCAGACTGGACAGGTGTTTTCAGTCCAGGAAACAGTCTCTGTACTGTTGACAGTACTATTTTTACTGCATTTGTAAATCATGAAACAGGGCCTAGCTCAATGCAGTTAACATGGCTGTTTAGGTATTTCAAAATGGTCATGTTTAGTATACTTTGGCAATTTTGATTAGTCTGAGAGGTATTTTCATTAGCCCAAGAAAGACAAAAGTAATTACCTTTGGGACTCCTTGGATGTGAGCAGTGTCCAAATGGGTGTTTTTATCAAAACCCTTCTAACTTGATACAAAGTAATGGATCTAATGCTATGGGAAGCTAGGTTAGCTGATGGAAAAGTGTTTTAATTTCACCAGTAGGTTATACCCTACAAGTCATCACTTCCAATATCCCTTCTAACTATTTGAATCTTTCTGAAAAGGTTATGTGAAAATATTTAAAATCTACTTCTGTATGTGTTAATAGCATGACAGGTAATATTTTTATTCACATTTTTAGAAAGCTTCACCAATTTGTAGAATAAAGTATCAGTGGATCTGGGGAAATTAATTTGGGTAGTGCATGTGACTTTGGGTTTGGTTGCATTCTTATGTGGTTTATTTATGATATTTTGTGTAGATACACTGCATATGTACATTATGTTAGTCTTCCATTATAATCTTTGATGTACTCACACTACTGCATGTCTGCCTTATGCCACATCAGTCATAAAAGATTTTGTGACCACTCTTTTGGATGGATCTTTCCTGATGTCTCATGGTAGAAAACTGTGTCCTCAAAATGGTACCTTCAGAAAGAGTTTGGAATGAAATTTCCTGTATACTCTAAATTTTGTTTATTAATTTCTGTGAGCCTAACTAGATAAAGTGGCTATTGAAAATGATTTATTTCTGAGTAGAGGAATGAAATGTTTGCATTCTCAGCCACAACCCACCATAATCCTTAATCTCTCTGATTAGTATGTATAGAATGCATTTATCTGTGTAGAAGTGTTGCTCAACCATGTATTGCCCAGATTTGAAAATTACAAGAATATTTTATTCTTGGCACATACTGTTCCATTGTGTCAGTTACTACCTTGTGTTTTCATTGCAAAGTGGTGACGTTTGAAAAATGATTGCATCTTCACACTTTATATTAGATGTCATGTGACGTATCTTTCAGTGAAGAAGTTAAGTTTGATTGCTCTAATGCTAATTCATGGGTTTTGGTTGTTTTCAGTTTGGATTTTCAGTGAAAGTCATCTCTTCCCAGAGGCATGTGGAGCATTCTACTATAGTTCCAAAGCTGCACAACCCAAAAGTAAGAAAAGGAGTCAGTTTGTTTGGAAAACCTTCTTCTCTGTGGCTGTACAACTTTGGAGAATATTTTAGAAGGGATATGTAGGAGTGGACTCCCTTTCCATGTGAAAAGTGCAGGGGAGGGTGGTCCTCTACAAAAATTACATTGAATGAAGTGTTGTCAAAGGATTTCTTACAGAAACATTTTGACATTTCTTGTTTATAAAATATATATTTTTTATTTCTAACTCTTACCTATTATTGCTTTACCTTTTGTTAACACACTGACTCCCTGTATCTTATGTACCAAATTGCTTGCTCACTTCCATGCCTGCTTGACATCACTCCTTAGCTGAGTATTTCAAATGCTGAGAATGAAATGGGTCTGGTAACATCATATGTGATACCAATTCCATTAGTAATGCATAAGTGATATATGCGCACACAAATGTGTGAAACGTATAATATGTCATATGTTAATTAAACCACAGGTAAAACTGATACTTCATGAGAAATGAAGTTTCTTCCTGTGATTCCTTGAAATCATGAAAAAAGACTACAAACTGTAAATAAGTTAATTTGAGACTTTCAAGTAATCAAGCACTTACAACTTGTTTAGGAATCAGCATTTTTTTTACTGAAAATAAAAATAAAAGATATTAAACAAATGAGCAAGCACTTTTCCCTTAACTGAGCTTCACCACAGCTTCTAGTAAATGTAAGTTAGGTACATGACGAATTATACCTAGTGCATGAATGTTTATCGAGATGACTGATCTTGTCCCAGTGCCTGTTTACATTGGATAGCTAGGGAAGAACCACGCAGGCAGCCAAAATTTACTGACAAAGTTCAGGAGTATAGTTATAATTTCCATACACTCATTGTACACACCTAAGAGTGTACACAGAGTATTATTACAAACCATTCACTCACATGAAAACAGTACATTGTGTTGCTGTCACCTTTATAGGAGTGTACTTTTACAAACACAAATCTTGCAAAACTGCAACAGGATTACAACACACTGTGGGTGACATTTGTTTTGCAAGTGTGCTTCTTTTCACACACAGTTTAAGTCAGGTTTGTCTGACCGCCCTCCCCCACCACATACAGACACAACACTGCCATTACAGGTCTGGGCACTGCGGTGTTGCATTGCAGCTTCACTAACTACTACACCTGCTAGCATTTTGTTTCCTGCTGCTTATGCAGGTTCATTCAGTCTCGTGTCTCGCATCACATGTCATGGGAGGAGTAATAAGAATGTTACGAGCAAGCAGGAATGACTATTGTAGTGCAAGTCACTTGTATCAAGAATTTATTAAAAAGATGCATAATCTTTCAGCCTTACTTGAGCTTTTTCAAGTCATAAACCAAGTCTGTGACCTGACAAAGCATGTTGAAAACTAAGCAGTAGCTGCCCTTTCTAATAAATTTTGGAGGTGCAGTTAATCTGCTTGAGTGATATCGATTGGCTCTCCATACATTGGCAAGGCTACCAACAGATTATTTTTGTTCATTGTTTTCAGAAATAATGTTGCATTTTATTAACTCTACACAGTCAGCTTATGCAGTATTTATCAATCTGTTTTGAAATACTTTATATCTCTTTCTGAAAAGCCAGAAGCATATTCAGTCTTACTCCACAAAGATTTTTTTTCTTGTATCAGGGTTTTGATCTAGGGTACTCCATGGTGAGAGATGCCAAAAAAAGCACCCCTGACCAGAAGAAAGGTTTAGAGAAGACCACCCCACCTGCACATTCACACAAGTCCTGACTAGGAAGAATGGTCTAATATTGGACGTTTTTTGTTCCCTGCCATAATGCCTGCTGATTCCTACCTCTTTGCTTGTAGCTATCCTGTCCATACTGTTCTGCGCAGGAATTCAGTCACCACCATCTTATTCCAAGTCCACATTACTAGACCTTTGTGTCACTATTGCATTTAAGGCAATATTAGACCACTTTGTCCCAGAGGTAATTTTGTTTCCTATGCTAGGGTTAAGTGTGAGGGTAATGCTGTTTGTTTACACTACCTCTCTGGCTTAGGACAAAGCATGGCATTTCCAATTTCTGCAGATTTTTGAGTAGAAATTCCATTCACATTGTATAAAATCCAGACTTAAAATTCTGAAGTTACAACTCTGGGGCATCTAGCTTGCAACTGTGATACAGAGGATCACTCCTACAGCCCCTTCTGATCATCCCCATAATCCGCACCACACTTACACCAGCCTATCAGTATTGGCTCTTCCCCTCATCCTTTTCCTCCTCCAGTTACTACTTTCTTCCTCATAATATATCGTACCTCTCAATCTGTTAGAGCAAGAAATCTGGAGAAAGGCACAAATAATGAGGGGACAAAGGCCCAAAAATAGGGACACTTTTTAAATATTGCTCTTACAAACTTAGAAAGTGAATGGAATAACGGGTTTTGCATTAGCATGAATTTTCTGAAAGACATGAAGTCTGAAAATCAAACATTTGCCATTATTTTCTGACTTCAGTCCTCAATGAGTTGCCAGAAAAACTACAACTGTATGAGGAATGGACCAAATATATGAGTCAAAAATTTGAACATTCTGAGAAAATCTGGACAGCTGACAGCTATGTTACATACAGGTCTCCTTACCTGAAGTGGCTTTCACACAGACCAAGCTTGCCTTTCAGACAGTATTCTGAGACTGAGTTGTTTCAGATCTCTGTACCATACCAAGATAGCCATCCCTTCAGATTTCTGTTACCAGATTAATGTCCTTTTCTGCTTAGAATATTGTTTCCACTTGTATGTACATCTCCTTTCTTTTCTAAATATTCTTCATACTAACAGCAGTTCATGTAGTCACGCATATACAAGAAAAGCAAAAGTTTAGCAATCTGTCGCACACAATTTTTTCCCGTATGTATGTTACTTATTGCAAGCTAGATATTTACTATGCACAACATAATGATAATATTCACAAGCACTGGACGGTGCAGTGGTGCAGCAGTAGCATTGTCGCTTCACAGCAAGAGGTTCTCCGGTTCAATTGCGTGCAGTGGCTTCTGTGCAGAGTGTGCATGTCCTCCCTGCATTCATGTGGGTTTTCTCTGGGTACTCTGGTTTCCTCCCATGTTAGAAAGACGTGTCTGGAATGTTTCTCCCCTGGCCTTGTCTGAAAATTGGCTTTGTTCCAAGTCGGACTTTCCGGTAAACAAATGTTAAAGAAATAAGTACTTAGAGCAGAAGAAAAATGTATAAATTACCATCAACAGATTTAATAAATTGGCAGAGAGTTCATACTTAAATCTCAGGCTATCACATAACATAGGAACATACTTTTATTGCCTCTGTTTTTATGCATCCATTAGAAAATAATAGTCAGTTTTGAAAGATGTAAAGATTGTTATCTCCACATCTAATATGCTACTTGCAAGTAAGCAAATTGCTGATTTTTTTTGTGGACTTTCTTAATAGGAAAGCAAATCAAGCATTGTTTTCCCACTAATGAATCCTCACATCAAATATGTGGCTTAGCAGTAGGGTTAGCTTTACAGTTTCAGGGATTGTGACAGAACTAAGAGAGCAACTGGGCCCCTGGAAAGTCATGGAGCTGCAACAAAATTAATATAGCCAGCAGAAAAAGGAACACAAATGAGTCCATGGTCCCTATCTCTCTCTCACACATACACACACACATGCCCCCCCACACACACATACACACGTACACACGCAAATTAACAGGCTTAGGAAGAAGCTGTGGGAACAGCATTACGAAATGAGTGCCCTAGCAAGATTAAATGGGTGAGGGTAACAGAATATATAGGAATGAAGATCCAAAAGGAGTAACATACTGAGTCAGAAGCTGCTAGTAGAATTGATTCAGGGAACTTAGAGATAGTAAAGATGCTAGCTGCTAGTAGCATTAATACTATGAGAAGGCATTGTCTGACTTACCAAAGGTAGTGTGCAGTTCCAGCTGAATAAACAGACTCAAGAAAGGAGCATTGATGGAATGAGGGACCCATTCTAATCAGGTTTCTGGTGCTCATGTCAATTTGACTGGATAGTTTATCCTTTCGGCAGGAATATCTGAGTGAGTGGACCCCATGCTGGGTAAATGTCATGGATTCACATCACTTTTACTGGAATCTTGAGGCTTGCTTCTTGATAGTCCCCCATATATTTGCTTATGTCCTCACTACAGACAATTATGTTTCAATACAACCAGTGGTGTAAGCAATGCTAGTCATTGACATTTGTGGGCCCCATTGAAGTTATTGTTATCCAGCTTACTTAACAGATACATTAGATGCTGCTGAGCTTTTATAAATTAACATAAGTTTGAAAGTAAGATAACCCTATTGAAGTTCTCATGAATATAATGGGTCCCTTTGATGCTTAGCACTAGCTACGTTGTATAGAACGCCATTTTCACTTATTATTTCAGCACATTTTATTTCTAATGCTTTCTGTGTGCCCTATTCTCTGCAGTCTTTGTCTTGCCAGGGAAGTGGTACAGTTTTCAGCTTGTCCCCAAATGATCCGTGCAAGGCTTTCAAGTGCTAGCTTTCTGACTGACTGTCAATGCAGCTGTAGAATAGCTCAGTGCCAGAACTTTTACTTATGCATCAGTCTGAAATGCAGCAGGCCAGGACACCTAGGTACTTTGTTTTTGTAGGCCAGATACAAAAAAACAAGAACAAGACAAGCAAGTGGTCAGCATCATGCTGTGGCTGCATTGTGTAATTCTTGAATTGTTTCCTTCCTCTTTTGATAACTACACAACAACACTAATCACAAATGGTCATTTACAGGACTTGGCCCAAGCCAACTGTCGCATGGTGACAAACTTTGAATTTAACCATGACAGAGGGCTTAAAAAAAGTTTAGGTGCATCATAGCTTATGCAAGCAGCAGCATTTAAAATAAAAAAACAATTATCATATGCATTTATAGTAAAATGTTTGTTCCCAAAGAAGATGCAAGATTACAAGAGATGACCAGACCCACAAGTATTTCATTAAACTCAAAATAGTGGCACTTTAGGCGTAAAGGACTAGTCAGCATTTTAAATGGGTTTCTGCTGATGATACACTTGTACTGAGAACTGTAATCTGGGGTTGCATGTGTAGAACACTGAAAAATGTTGCCATGCCCCTGTTTACACTAACCCAATTGAATGCATCTGATTAAAAAGAAATTGTTAACTTTGTAATCATGTCATGCAAGCTCATATATATTTATGCATAGTGTCCCTGTATACTACTGATAGTTTGCATTTAGTGATCAGTCATCTTGGCGACAAGATAGGGATGGTAATATGTAGCCAGCCAACATTTTTTGTATTTGTTTTATGAATGTCTGTGTATGGGAAAGCAAACAAACATATACATGCACCATTTTATTTTTGCTCTCTCTGCACTTAAGCTGATACATTAATTCCTGTATGTGTGATATGGTGCAAAAGTACACAGTGTATTACCTCCCCGGGCCTTTACACCAGTCTTGAGGCATGATACCCTGGGTATTATGAGCCACCAGTATTTAGGTCTTTTTAGATGCCCAGTGTGGGCCATTTTTTTACAGAAACATGACATGTTGAAGGAGAAACCATACCCACAGCAAACAATGTACCAGATTTCACTTTATTGTCAAAACAAAAGCTTATTATTATAGCATTTAAGTTATCTTGTTTCCTTATATGGTGTCTCATATATTTCTGCAACAGTTTGAGTAAAGTAAAAAAAAATATTTTTTGCCCTGACATCTCAGAACATTTGTTTCACCCCTTCATGGGATACAACTCTTCAAATAGGGACTGCCTGCAAAAAGTGGGTGAGGTAGTAACCCCACCAGTATTCCCCATGTCAGATGGCACAAGACATCTGCAAGCCTTGATCCAGGCAGCACGCATGTACAGTAACATATACCATTCATGAACGGTAGTAAGGCCGCACCATCAGTTTCTGGTCCTAATGCTTGTCGTACTTGTTTGTTAAACAAAGCAGTGTCCTTCTTTCTGTGATTGCTTATTGTCTGTCATGTTGTGGAAATGTTTTCCTTTTTCATTCATATGTTTTATTACAAAACAGCTATTATGCATGCTTTTAGCACAACTTGTTTATTGCAGTGCACCAATAAAAAAAAGTGGAAACCATGCATTCCTCAGATATGTACAGCAATTCTTTAATTCCAGCTGTGTACATTCACTGACAAGCATTACTGCCTACTAAACTAACAAGAAAACAGCTAGCTGGATTACCAAATAAGAACATTACAGTTCTAGCAAGAACAGTTCACAAGTTTTGTTTTTGGGGGAAAAAAAAGCTTTTTTATGTACTTGTGGTATAAAAGAGATCAATAGCCTTGGTTGTTTTCTAGTATTCTTACTTTCCAGTTAGTTGTTGTTTAAGCATTCCTCTTATGTTTATAGAAGTAGTGTGTGTGTGTGTGTGTGTGTGTGTGTGTGTGTGTGTGTGTGTGTGTGTGTGTGTGTGTGTGTGTGTGTGTGTGTGTGTATTTGGTTACAGTCAGCCCCTTTGTCACCAATTTTTTTTTCTAAAGCCAGAGTGCACAATCGTCCTCATCATATTTCTCAATTGCCCAGATTTTTCCCTCATATTTTTGGTCCATCTCTCATAAAATTTGTGGTTTGGCAAATTACTGAGGATTATCAGCAGAAAATAATGACATGCATTTGAGTTTTAGACTTCATATTCTTCAGAAAATTCATGCGAACATAAATCATGTTATACTTGCAATTTTCTAAGTTTATAAGAGCAGTATTTAAAATCTGTCCCTATTTTTGGTCATTTGCCCCCTACCCCATTATTTTAAACTTTGTCCAGATTTCTTGCTCTAAAAAGTTGAGGGATATGATTTTCACAACTTTAAGATTATATATATTGCTAAAGTATGAGTGAGTTGAGTGATCTGGAGACAGGTAGACAAAAAGTGGTATATAAATTACAAGTGCCTCTGACACACTGTTTTTTGTTGGCTCATTAAATGAATTAATTCTTCCCAATCTATGTTTTTTAATATTTTGGACCCACAAGAGAATGTTTAATACACACACATATACATGTATGTGTATATATATATATATATATATATATATATATATATATATATATATATATATAAAATATGAGTACCTGACAAAGTACTGATCTAAATTACCTAGATTTTTTTCTTGCTAAAAACCTCTCCAACCTGAATGCAAACATCCTAAAACAGTTTCAAAGTAACCCTTGTTTTCAGAGTTACAGTAAAGGCTAGGGATAGGGTAAGCATGAGGCGTGTGTGTTTGTGTGTTGTTTAGTGATAGGAAGAGTCTAATGGCACATATTCACCAGTGGAAGAGAGCACATTTGGGGAAACCTTAGCTAAAATGAGGGAATTCTTTATTTGGGACTGCTCTCAAGTATCTGAAGTGCAGAAAAGATGTAATCTAAATTGGTTCTTCTCCTCCTCCTGCTTTACCTCTAGTCTTACCAGCCTTTTTGGATGCTTTTTCTTCAGCATCTAAGGCCCCAGCTACTCAGGCCCTGCCTCTAAATGGCCTGATTGGTTTTATAAAGTGCCAGAAGATTGTAAATGTCTGTACAGATGTCCTTCAGTAGATCCTGTGGTGGTTTCCATTGTGTCTGACAAAACTTCATGGCTATTGCCATCCACCAAGCTTCTCCCTTCTGATAAGGAGAGCAAGACTATGGAAAGAATAGGAAAAAGGTTTATACTTCTGCCACCTTAGCTTTCTGTGCTATAAACTTCTAAACCCATATGATCAGATATGTGTTGGCTCTTTTTTGCAAGCCTCTCAAGCAGTTTCACACCTCCAGACCCCGATATTAAACTCAGATGATGTCTCTGTTATGAGTTTCTTCTCGGGTAGCTCACCACTCCATTAAATGCAGTTATGATGTAGCAGAAGCATCTTCCAGGGCAGCTGCATCTGGCTCTGCTCTTAGGAGGTATTCATGGTTGAGGCTTCAAAACCTCCACTTGATATTAAAGCAAAATTAATGGATGCTCCTTTTGACAACATTGCTTTCTTTGGGATTGCAGCTGCAGATTTGTTTAAATCTTTGCAGAGAAAGGCAAGGAAGTACAGGACTCAAAACGTATCTTTGTTTCACATGTCCCCAAATTTCAGAGGAATTATTCCTCAAAGACTTAATTTGTTAGAAAACAAATTTGCCTGCCCACTTACAAAAGCAAAAAAGGAGGTAGGAGCGCTCCTCAGTCTAAGTCCGCTCGGCCAATTTCTGCTCAGAAGCACCCCTTTCCAGACAAGCCAGGTTCAGTCTCTCATTTCCTACTTCTGTAACTACCACACATCTCAGTCTTGTTCTTCTTTCTCAGTGTCTTTCCTTGTCTCGTCCAGTTTGGGAAACTATTGCTCAAGACTCATGGGCTCTTTCCATTATCAAACATGGGTATTTCATTGTCTGGAAAACTATTCCTCTATTCATGGGCATTCTACAACCACCTCAAGACCAACTGCATATATTTCCAGAAGTGCTTCAGGAGTTTCTACATCAGGGAACAATTCAAGAAGTTCCTGTTACCTTAGGGGAAGAGGATTTTACTACACATTGTTTCTCGTATCCAGAAACGACGGCCTATGGAGACCCATTCTGGATCTTTCCCACCTCAATACTTTTCTGAAAGTTCCTACCTTCTGCATGCTGTCCTTGAAGCCATGATTCCTCTTATTCTTCCTCAGGCTTATATGGCCTCTGTGGACATCAGGGATGCTTATCTTCACGTTCTCATTCATCCCCTTTACAGGAAATGTTTACATTTCATTATTGCTTCCTTGCACTTTAATTTTTCAGCTTTCCCTTAGGTCTTTCCACTGCCCCAGGGGTATTCACAAAATGCCTCGCTCCTGTAATTGCCTACTGCAGACTTCAGGGCATCCATGTTTACCCTTACCTGAGCGATCTTCTTTTTCTAGTTCCTTGTCCAGAAACCCTGGAACAAAATTTACAGTTCACTATTTCTATCTTGCAAAGGTTTGGGTTCTCAAAGTACAAAGACTCCTTTCTTTCCCCCTCCCAGGACCACATATACCTGGGGTGCAGGTTGCAGACAGGTATCATGCTGGCATCTTTGCCTCCTCCAAAAGTTCAGTCTCTCACTTCCAGAGTCTTCTCCCTGTTCCTTCTCTTATAGCGAGGGAGTTTTTCAGGCTCCAGGGTTTCATGGCATCCACCATTGCCATGCTACCTCTGTCCAAACTTCACATGAGGAAGTTTCAGTGGTACCTGAAATCAGTTTGGATGCAGCATGCACATCCACTGAAGTTTGTGGTTCCTCTTCTTCCTTGTCTCAAAAAGGAACTCCTTTGGATTCAGGAGATTTCCCTGAATCCAGGCTTTCCTTTGCATCCTCCTCTTCCTGCTGAAGAGTTGTTTACAGATGCCTCCAACCTAGGATGAAGAGCAATCTTTGCTTCCATGAAGGTACAGGGCCTTTGGTTTCCCTCTCAAAAGCAGTACCATATCAGCATCAAAGAGATGAGCACTCTCATTTAAGCTCTTCAAACTTTTCATCCTCTCTTCCATCAAGGACCTCTAAAACTGTTTACAGATAACACTACAGTTCTCTGGTATGTAAACAAACAGAAGGAGCTAAAGTCATACCTTCTGTGGGGGTGAGCTCTCATGGCTTGGTAACTGGCAGTTCAGTACCAGGTAACTCTTCAGGCAGTTTATATCTCTTCTAGTCAGAATTCCATTGCAGACTGTCTGAGCAGGTCCATGACACAATCCCACGAATGGCTGATTCATACGGATGTGTTTCTGGACAATGTCCACTGGTGGGGTACTCCTCAAGTAGATCTGTTTTTCTCCACTCTGAACAGACAACTTCCTCTTTTTCATATCAGAGATCCAGGTCTTCTGGTTTAGAAGGTGGACTCCCTTTCAGTTTCTTGGAGGGGGATGTTTGTTTATGCATTTCCTCCTTTTCCTCTTCAACAGGACAAATCAGAATTCTTGCTGGTGACTCCCTTTTGGCCAAGACAGCATTGGCTCCCTCTTGTACATTTAACAAAGGACAGTCATCACAAGTTACCTCACAGGGTGGACCTTTTCACATAGGACAAAGGATCTCTTATCCATCCATATCTGTCAACTCTGCATTTCACTGTGTGGGGGATAAGCTTCTGATTCCTTTCAGACACCTTTTTTTCTGAGGACGTGCTTAGGGTTCTGCAGGAGGCTAGAAATCCCAATAGTAGAAAATCATATTTATGTAAATGAAAGAGGTTTTTTATTTGGTGTCATTCACACTACCTGGATTCACTGTCTGTGGATGTTCCATTGGTTCTTTCTTATTTGTAAGAGTTGCTCAATGATAGTTTGGCTTACTCCTTGGTGAAGGTTCATTTGTCAACCATTTCTGCATGTCTGCCTTTGTCTCCCCCTTTGGCTTCTAGGCTAGAGGTTAAATTTTTTCTCAAAGTTGTCCTTCACATTAGACTTACCAGGAAACCTGTTCTGCCTCCTTGGGATTTAAACCCTGTTCTGCCTCCTTGGGATTTGAACTTTGTTCTGGAGAAGCCGACAGTGGCTCCATTTGAGCCTGCAGCTACAGCTTCCTTGCAACAGTGTATTTGAAAAATGGTTCTGTTACTAGCTTTGACTTCTGCCAAAAGGGTTTCTGAGCTTCAAGACTTAATGGCTTCCCCACCTTTTCTGATTTTGCATAAGGACAGGGTCTGTCTGTGTACTAACCTTTTCTTTATGCCCAAGGTTGTGAATGAGTTGACTCTTAACCAATCTATTAATTTGCCCACCTTTTTTTCCTTCTCCACAATCTTCTAGTGAAAGGATTTTAACACACCTTGGATGTGCATAGGCAACTCAGATTTTATTTGGATAAAACAAAGGCCATGAGGAAATCTGATCAGCTTTTTGTTTTTTGTCATCATAGAGCTCTGGGATTGCTTGTTTCCAAGCAGACTATTTTCTCTTGGATTTGAAAGGCTATTTCTTTTGGTTATGTGTTCCATGGGAAAAGCCTCCCTTTTCCTGTTAGGGCTCATTCTACTAGGGCTGTGGCTTATTCAGGTGCTTTCTTTAAGGGTCTGGATACTAATTCCATTTTAGAAACAGCTACTTGGACTTCTGCACATATCTTCACCAAGCATTGCAAATTGGACAACATTTCCAGATCTAGAGACGGTTTTCTAGAAAGCTGTTCTGTTCCTTCTTCCCCCAAAATTTCCTTCTAAGTTTTGGTACTCTCCCTTGTGGAAAGAATACTCCAACATTGAATAGAAGGACATAGAATAGTTGTGTAAAATCTTACCAGAACCACAGATGTTCTTGTCTTCTATGTTGTAGTATTCTATCCCTCCCTCTCTCCCCCTGGTGCTTGCTTTTGTTCTGGATGTCTGATAACCTTGTTTCCTTAGGCCCACATTCCTCCTGGGACATTCAGTTCTGTGTGGATTTCGCTTTTATGGCCATTTGTGCAATGTCTTGCATACTAGCAATACTTTAAAGCTCTTTAATACTGGCTGTATGTCAGGTCACCCAAGGCAGAGGATCTCTCATGGTAAAGAATACTGCAACATAGAAGAGAAGGGCATCTATGGTTATGGTAAGGTTTTACACAGCTACTTTTTTCTTTTTCACAATTTGTTTCACAGTTTGGTGCTTATAGCTGTTGCTGTATAGTTCTCAGAGTTCCAGGTACATACACAATCATTAACTGTAACATTTATTTGTTTACCAAATTGGGGGCACAGATCTAGCTTCATAGGTAGGTACTAGGATATCTGCCCTTGCAGACCATTCTAAGCTTAGTCATTTTCCCCCAGTGGTAAGGATAGAACCCTATTCCCTGTGGCTGTGAGGTAAACACATTAACCATTAAGCCAGCCCCCAACCCCCTATTTGGACCAGTGTCAGACCCGGCATACCTTTCAACTCTTAACATGAGAAAGCTGGACAAAACCTACAAGGGGGGGGGGGGGCAAATTTTAAATAATTGCTGTTATACATTTGGAAAGTTGCTAGAATATTGAGATTTGTGTTAGCATGCAGTTTCTGAAGGATATGAGGTCTGAAACTGAAATTTAATGATTTCAAGTCCTCAGTAATTTGTCAGAAAATCACAAATTTTATGAGGAACAGACAAAAATATTATGCAAAAACCTGGTCTGTTGAGAGGTATGGTATAGAGATACTATTTGAATGGCAGTGAAGTCAAGCTGTAAATTAAAAATATAAATGTAAGCAGTAACACTTAAGCCATAAAGCAAGTAAGTGAGAAGATAGTATGAAGAGTGGGTGCGTTGTCAGTTTCTTACATTAAAAGCTAAATGAAAATTTCAGCCAAGCTAGAACTTCCACTGAGTGACCTCTCAAACCTCTTGTATTAGAGGCATATGGGATATATGCAAATGACTCTTATGAATATCATGTGTTTCAGATATATGGCAATTTCTGAATGCCCATGAATTTTTCTTTAAGTCATTTAATGGACAATTACAGGCCAATAAAGGCAAACCTGAAATTGAGAGGTCACTGAGTGGAAGCTCTAGCTTGGCTGGAATTTTCATTTAGTTTTTACTGATTTGTTTTTCTGTGTGACCTTCTCACTCATTGTTTTGGTCAGTTTCATACATTAGGAAACTATATGCTAAAACTATATGTACAAAATATACATTATTAGGACTCCACAGAGGAGTAAGTCTGCCTAGAGGGTGATCTGGGTTAGGAAATGCCTGGTTAGTATGAGAAATGTAAGTGATTACATTGGCGCTGTCTGAGGAGATAGGCTTTTAGCTGCAGCATGAATATAGATTAGTTGGAAAGTCTTTTAAGTGGCTGGGAAGTGATTGCAACAGCTTGGAAGCTAAAATGCATCATACATTGTAGCCTTGAATGGGCATTTAAAGAAAAGGACCTGCCTGAGACTGGGATCTGACAGTCATAGGTTCATAGGTTGGTACTAGGCTATCAGCCCTAGGGCCTATACAAGCCTAGCCATAACAATTCCCTGGCTATTTCTTCCCACATTATTTACTTTCCTGGACCCTTGTCTAGCAGGGCGACTGACGTGATCCCTGGGGTGAATTTCCTTTCTCCCATCCAATCGTCAAGGTTCCTCTTGAAGAGGTCCAAAGAGGCACTCTGCTTGACATGTATGGGCAATCTATTCCAGAGTCTGGGGAGTCTCTGGGTCAGGAACCTATCCCTCCAGCATGTTTTGTTTATTGTGATGACAAGGTTTAGATCCCTGGAGCGTGTAGCTCTGAGGGATTGGGATTTCTTTAAGTGTAGCATGTCCAACAGCTCTGGGTTTGACATGGCCTTGTATGTTAAGCAGAGATTGCCTCTGAGTAGACGATATGCGACAGAGTATAGCTGGAGTTTTTAAGGCGGTCAGTGTAGGGCATCTGCTTTAGGCCTGTGATTCTTTTAGTGAGGTATTTCTGAGGCCTTTCCAGTTGTTGCAGATGTCTTGAGAGGTACATACCAAATGGGGCGTTGTATTCTATAATGGGTCTAATGAGGGATGAGTACAGTGGGACAATGACCTCCTTTTTTCTGGATGAAAAGCCCTTCGTGATGAGGTGTGCCACATAGAAGGATTTCCTGACTGTTGTGGCAATGTGGTTATCGAAGGTGAGACCACTGTCCACCTGTGTCCCTAAGTCTCTTATCACACTTTCTGTGTTTAGTGTACTGCCACCTATATGGTAATTCATGGATACATGTTTTTTTCCCAAAGGGGATAACAATACATTTCTTGGCATTGAGCTTGAGCCCATGGCTCTGGCACCAAGCATCTGTTTCTGTATCAGTCTGTGCTAGTGGGGGTGCTGACTAGTTTTGCAGTGACAGATGTGCATCATTTGAGGTGGATGAGTTTAAAAATAAGTGATCCAATGAGGAAGTTTGCTTTGTTTGACAAAGAAGCCATTTTGCTTATGTATGTAGAGAGCAAGTTTTTTTTGCTAGAAGCTGCAACTACTAGTGGATGTCCATATTCAAGTTGGGAAGAGATTGCCACAGCTTTGGGGATAAGCTTGAGAAGCTACAGTTCAAACATTGTAGACATTTTCTGGCTATTCCTTTATGAACCAATTCTGCGGCCAATCATGAACTCCTCCGCTCTTTTTTTCCTTGTCACTCTTGTTGCAAGCACCTCTGAAAGGCTAGTGATGTTTCTACAACAAATCTCCCTCAACTTCATTGTGGCTTACTTCAGTGTCTACATCTTCATCTGTTCTGCCATATTGCTTCTTCTAGTGCACACAATGACATTTTTGTCTTACTACTGTTAAAAAGACTTGATGTGCTCTATCCACTCTCAAGCCTGACAGAGTATTGAGCCATAACAAACACAGTCTCCCATTTTTCCACACTTTATTCCTCAGAAAATTTCACATTCTGACTACACAATAAGATACCAACATATTTTTCTTTCTTTCTTTGCCAGTATATATTTTTTTTCCTTCAGTCCCAATTTTGAATTATTTCTAGTTTCAGCATTCCTCTTTCATATTTCACAGGTGCCTCCATTCTAGGGAAAGTGGTCTAATCGGCTTATTTTCTTATCCATACTACTGATTTTTTTTTTCAACATCCCATCTTGCTTTAACAGCCACTGCATATGAACATTTTGTTCTGTCTTTTCTCTACTCCATCTTAATTTTCTTTCGTTTCATTTTAATCATTTCCTGTCTCCAACTCTTCTGACTCATAGCATTCTGTCTTTTTAAAGAGGTTTATTGTGCTTTTCTGAGTGATAAAAGAGAAAAATGGAGTTACCCAAGTCTACATATTAACTGCACTGTAAAACAGAAATAAAGTACAAGTTCACAAACAAAACTACTTGATACTTTATAACTGAGATCTGGACTTAATATCAGTGACAAAATGCCTGTGTAGTTTACAGATGCAAGGCTTTTGTAAAAAAAAATAAGTAAAATAGAAGTTCTGTTCTTCCACAGCCATATCAACTCCATGTTCAATTAAAGGATAGGAGACCCAACAGGAGCAGGTTATAATTTTGTCCTCATCTCTTCCTCCTATTCCCTAGCTCCCCTGCAAGGTGTTCCTTTTTTAGTTTGCTTGTTATCCCTCCCTACAACTTCCCCGTGTGCAACATTCCCTGCAATTTGCTGAGTTTCTCTCTCAGTAGATTCCACTATTAATATCTTTCAAATTTTGCTTCTGATTAGAGTTATTTTACTGAGTATTATTGACTATATTAGGATATCTGGTTTAAGGTAGGGCTTTGTAACAGTGAGGGTTCCACTTTTCCACTTTATTTGCTTTTTAATGTGGTCTGAGTTTGCAGTGGAAGCCAAGATTACTCCAGCTATTGCTTGTTTCACTGCACTTGCAGCAGTTTTAATATTTTACTGGTGGTATGTACATAACGGGAGTTTAGACAGTGAGGTAATTTTGAAAAGTGAAAATTTTATCTTTATTTTGTTGTTTGTATCCCAAGTGTCTAGATATTCAAGGATCATGTTGATATTTAGAGATTTAGATTGCAGGAATAGAAAGTGCATCAGGTGGCTTAAAGGAGAGGATGCAAAACTTAAGTAACTGATTTTGTGAAACTTTCAGCTGTTAATATTTATTTACTTTAAAACTAGTATGCATGCTGTCATTCTTAATGCCTTGTAATCAAAACATTTACAGATGGGTAATACTATGAGACCATGTCACTACAGCTGCCATTAGTGTATCATCATTTTGTACTGACACGTAGCTGTAGCTAACTCCATCATAGCCCATACTAACTTCCAGCACATAAACTGCATGCCCCTTCCAGGAATGAATATCTACCATTATGTTATACCTGTTTTGTTTCACTGAAACCTTTGAAGAAATCTGTTCGTGGAGGTAGGGATGTAGCCAGAAATTTACATTTTATACTTGTTGCCCCCATCTCCCACTTATCATTTTAAAAATGTACTCAATCCTTAGACTGCTACCCCCAGACATACAGGAAGCTACTTTTAGAGGTGTGTTTCTTTCACATAAGCATTCTTTGTATACCTCTATACTGTAAATATTCATTTCACAGTTCTAAACATTTGGTGCTTTCTGAGTGTTGAAATTTCCAAGAGATGATCAGAAAAAAATGTACTCATTTGAGAATGCCTAGCTATAGCCTTGCATAGAGTCTGAGAGTTGATGTCCTTGTGATGGAATATATATGCAAGCAACTATGTGTACTTGCCTGCAAGTGTGTAAAATTAACCAAATAAAGTAATGTGCATACTTTTTAAGCATTTTTCATAACTGGATTTTCTCAATGAAGGTCTGGATTTCTTTTGCAGAAGAAATCTAGTAGGAAGATAAATTTTCTTACTCTGGTCACACAGCATACTCGTGAGAGCTCATAGAATTTAAGCCCAAAGATCTCTACTGCATAGTGAGTTAATTACTGTGATATACTGATTCACTAAATAAATGAAAAAAAAAAACAAAGGCATAAGTAATAAAAGCTAATCTGAGCTTTCTTCATTTGTATGTATTATTTCTGTCATACTAAAAGAGCCACCTAAGATACTGTGCCAGTATTCTACCATTATTCATAGAATTTGTTGGATAATTCACAGGGTATGTCTCACCCACCACATGACTTTCTTTTTTTATGTCAGGACTACATATTCTTAATTATTTTATGCCAGGACTAAATATTCTTTCCCCTTTTTTAATTTGCATCCCAGTGGAGGAGGTTCCATACCTCACAAGACATCTGCAATAGTTGGAAAGGCCGGAGAAATACCTCACTAAAAGAATCACAGGCCTAAACAGATGCCCTATGCTGACCATCTAAAAAAACTCCAATTATACTCTGTAGCATATCGTCTTCTCAGAGGTGATCTCTACTTAACATACAAGGCCATGCCAAACCCTGAGCTGTTGGACATGCTCCACTTAAAGAAATCCCAATCCCTCAGAACCACATGCTCCAGGGATCTAAACCTTGTCATCACAGTGAACAAAACATGCTGGAGGGATAGGTTCCTGACCCAGAGACTCCCCATACTCTGGAATAGACTGCCCATACATGTCAAGCAGAGCGCCTCCTTGGCCCTCTTCAAAAGGAACCTTGACGATTGGATGGGAGACAGGAAATTCACCCCGGGGATCATGTTAGTCGTCCTGCTAGACAGGGGTCCAGGGAAGTAAATATTGTGGGAAGAAATAGCCAGGGAATTGTTATGGCTAGGCTTGTATAGGCCCAAGTGCCGATAGCCTAGTACCAACCTATGAACCTATGCATCCACACCTGTTACTGATTAAAATGCATCCTTGTGAATCTTGGGCATTAGTATATCTATAGAGAAAACACAGACACACCTGCAGATGTAGATGCACAAACACAGACAGACACACAGCATGCATGCTCAGCATGTCACAATATATACTCCATTAGGGTATTATTTCTTTATACTAACACATCTGTGTAAGTGTCTGTTTTTTTTTTTTTCTTGGTGAGTGAATGCCTATTCCTATGCATTTGTGCATGTGTGTCTAGTTGTCAGACATTATATAGGTTCATAGGTAAGTACTAGGCTATCGGCTCAAGGGCCTAGGTAAGCATAGCCAACAAGGTTCCCTGGCTTACGCCACCCAAGAAATTTATTTTCCTGTGCCACTGTCGAGCAGACACTCAGACGTGATCCCCAGGGTGTATTTCCTATTTCCCATCCACTCATCAAGATTTTTCTTGAAGAGTGCTAATGAAGAACTTTGCTTGACATAGATGGGTAGCCTGTTCCAGAGTATGGGAAGTCACTGGGACAGGAATCTATCCCTCCAGCATGTCCTGTTTATTGTGGTGACAAGGTTTAGGTCCCCAGAGCATGTAGCTCAGAGGGATTGGTATTTCTTTAGGTGTAGCATGTCCAACAGCTCTGGGTTTGACATAGCTTTATATGTTAGGCAGAGATCACCTCGGAGTAGGCGATATGCTATGGAGCAAAGCTGGAGTTTTTTGAGACGGTCAGTGTAGGGCATTTGTTTGATGCTAGTAATCCTCTTTGTGAGGTACTTCTGTAGCCTTTCCAGCTGCTACAGATGTCTTGTGAGGTACATTCAAAAAGGGGTGTTGTACTCTATAATGGGTCTAATGAGTGTCGAGTAGAGGGGAACAATGACCTCTTTTTTCCTGGATGAGAACCCTTTTATGATGAGGTGTGCCATGTAGAAGGACTTCCTGACTACTGTGGCGATGTGACTATCAAAGGAGAGACTACTGTCCACCTGGGTCCCAAGGTCTCTTATCAGACATTCGGTGTTAAGTAGATTGCTGCCTATGTGGTAGTTCATGGGTGCAGAGTTTTTACCAAAGGGGATGACACTGCACTTTTTGGCATTGAGCTTGAGGCCATGGCTCTGACACCAGGCATCTGTCTCAGCGAGGCCCTTCTGTAGGATGTCCACATCACTTGGGGACTTGACTATGGCTCCTAGTTTGCAGTCATCTGTGAACTTTGTTAGCCAGAGGCCTTCTGTGTTAGCCTGTACTTCAGAGAAGTAGATACCAAACAGGAAAGGTCCCAGGATGGAACCCTGTGAACTCCACCTGTCACTGCTTTGAGGTTAGATTTGGAGTCTGCAACTTTTACAGTGTGGGTTCTGTCAGTGAGCCAGTTGGCAACCCATCTTGTGATGTAGGGATTTATACCTAGTTTAGTGAGTTTAGCTATAATTCCAGAATGGGGGATGGTGTCAAAAGCCTTGGCGGTCAAGATAGGCTGTGTGAACCACCTTACCCTCATCTACGGCTTTGGTGACTGCCTCAAAGAGGTTGATCAGGTTCAGAAGGCATGATCTGCCTTTCACAAACCCGAACTGGGTGGTATCCAGAGTTTGGAGGTTACCAATGTCTTTGTTTATGAGTTCCATGATGATATGTTCCATGGCCTTGCAGACTAAGCTCATCAGGCTAATAGGTCGATAGTTCCCTGGATCAGTGGTGGCTCCCCCTTTGTGGAGTGGAATAACTGTTGCTGTGCGCCATTCTGTGGGCACAAAGCCTGATGCGAGGCTGTTATTGAACATGGTGCTTAAATGGGGAGCCAGTTCGTTCTGAAGTTCATGTAAAACACAGCCCGTTGTGCTGTAACTCAGGGCAGATCTGGGTATTGCCATCGAGATTCTTGACATAGTTATAGAATGCTTTGTGGTTGCCCTTAGAATTAGTGGTGATTTTTTTTTCATAGCTATCTTTGGAGGATCTTATAAGGGATCTCAGCTTCTTACTGAGGCTGACCAGGAGCTCCTTCACTCATGGGATTTTACTGTCTTTTGCAACTGTTTCTTCCTTTTGTTGTACAGTTTGTTTATGGCAGGGGACCACCAGACTGGCTTCCTTTTTTAGAGGATAGCATCTTGGTTCTGTTTGGGATAGCATGATCCATGCACTCGTGTAAGTGCCTATAGAGTGCATTTGTGACTTGTGTAGGATTCAGCAGTTGTAACTGTATTGTCCATCTGCATGAGTGTCATGAAGTTCACCACTTCTGTCTTAAGAAGCATGAAGTTGGCTTTGGAGGAATTTTTTACCGTGGGTGGGGGGTGGGGGCGGGATGAGGATATCAAGGGTGATTAGCTTATGGTTGGATCGGACCAACGAGGATTTGACTTCAGGTGTGGAACACCGGTCACTCATGTTGGTAATGACTATGTCTAGGATATTGTTGCCCCTGGTGGGGGTGTGGATAAGTTGATCCAGGGCATTGGAGTTTATGAATTCCAGAAAGCGTTGAGCTAAGGAGTTGGTACACGAGTAGTTTTCCCAGTTAATGGTGGGGTAGTTGAAGTCACCCATTATTAGGGTGTTTGAACCCCAATATTTTCCAGTACATCAAGAAAAGAGAAGTGGGAATCCTGGGGCATGGTGGGGATCTGTAACAAGCTACAATTTGGATTGCAGTTTTGCCCAGAGTTAGTTGCACTTGATAACCTTGGATGCATTATGCTGAGCAACTAGCCTGGAGGTGTGGACATCCTTAACGAATATGGACACACCTCTGCCTTTGGTGTTTCTTCCAGGTTACATGGCCGAAATGTGTGGTATGAGTTATAGCCCGGTAGTACAGGGGTGCTCTCTGGAGCCTTGAACAAGGTCTTATATACTTACATAAGTTATATTTTAGATGTAAAATACTTCAGCAACAATTATAAATCCAACATCAAGTTTGAAACATTAGGTGGAGGAAGTATTTTAAATCAAAATATTAAAATACACACACACACACACACACACACACACACACACACACACACACACACACACACACACACACACACACACACATTAAAAGCAATAAAAAACAGTCTAACACTGGGCATTATCTATACATAATAATGCTCCCCAGGGTGGGCACTATCAGGAAGTAATGGACCTTTGTGACATTAAGCTTCAGAATATCCCTGGGTGGTCCATTATTAGTCTTATAATGTCCACCTTGTCAGGTGTTATCATTTTCTTAGCAAACTCCAAAGGACTTAAATATAGCTAAACTGTTGGAGGAGCTGAAAAATAACATAACTGAGAGCTGGTATAAGTAAGACTGCTCTGTGGCTATTTTTTTTTCACCTTGCTTACCCTGTCCAGCTGCCCCTATTGTTTTCTTAATCTCTGTAGCTGTTTTGAGTTATCTACTGCCTATGCAAATGTGGCAGTAGAAGCCCCTTCCAGTCTTATCTCTTCTGCTTATATTAAGCAACCACTGCAAAATCATATTGCGAAGCCCACCCTCCCAACACTGATAAAGTACTATTTACCTTTCCTGTCATATCTTCACACCCACTAGGTGCACAGTCCTATAACACTAACCCTACTTTCCAGTTTAATTTTCAAATCTCTTACTTAGTTCCAAGAACTTTTCAACTAAGATATATATGTGTGTGTGTAAGATATATATATATGTGTGTGTGTGTGTGTGTGTGTGTGTGTGTGTGTGTGTGTGTGTGCATATACATATATATATATATATATATACATATATATATATATATATATATATATATATATATATAAACCATGTATGCATAAAAGAAAATAAAGGAAGATAGTTTTAGGATCCAGGAATGTTTTATAAAATGTGTAGCATAGACTGGATAAGAAGTGTTGAAGAGAGATTTGTGAGTTTCTCTGGATATGGAAAAGCTGTTTGGCTCATAGAGCTTTGGGATGGTAAAGGATGGGTAGTCTGCAAGAGAATGGGACAATGTTACAGGACAATGTAGCAGCTGGAGATGTCAGTGGATTGGCTAGTTATGCCTGATGAATCTGGAGTGGGGAAAACAACAGACAGATTAAGGTAGGAAACGTTGGGAGACGGGAAGCAGAGGGCAAGAAAACATTGGAAAAAGTCAACAAAGGTGCACAAGCAAGTGAGAAACACAGAAACGTTAAGGAAGTAAATGAAAGCTGCAACCAGGAAGAAAACATCATGGAGATGGAAGTCGGTGTGGGAGAGATACATACAGTAGTGCAAGTGATCATACCATTTTGTGGTGTAGTGTGGGTGGTTCAATATGAAGCCAAAGACAGTGATGTGGGAGTTCAGAAGAATGGCTTATGTTGTGCTGTTGAGGTAGTTAAGGATAAGTTAGGAGACAGAAAGCATAATAGGGGAGTAAACAGAGTAGAGAATGAGTCAGGGATGGAGCACTCAGGGTTGTGTGCAAGGGTGTGAGGAACAGGAAAAAGAGTAGAGAATGAGTCAGGGATGGAGCACTCAGGGCTGTGTGCAAAGATGTGAGGAACAGGCAAAACGAGTAGAGAATGAGTCAGGGATGGAGCACTCAGGGTTGTGTGCAAGGGTGTGAGGAACAGGCAAAAAGAGAAAAGAATGAGTCAGGGATGGAGCACTCACGGCTGTGTGCAAGGGTGTGAGGATCAGGCAAAAAGAGTAGAGAATGAGTCAAGAATGGAGCACTCAGGGCTATGTGCAAGGGTGTGAGGAACAGGCAAAAAGAGTAGAGAATGAGTCAGGGATGGAGCACTCAGGGCTGTGTGCAAGGGTGTGAGAAACAGGCAAAATGAGTAGAGAATGAGTCAGGGATGGAGCACTCAGGGCTGTTTGCAAGGGTGTGAGGAACAGGCAAAAAGAGTAGAGAATGAGTCCGAGATGGAGCACTCAGGGCTGTGTGCAAAGGTGTGAGGAACAGGCAAAAAGAGTAGAGAATGAGTCAGGGATCGAGCACTCAGGGCTGTCTGCAAGGGTGTGAGTAACAGGCAAATAGAGTAGAGAATGAGTCAGAGATGGAGCACTCAGTGCTGTGTGCAAGAGTGTGAGGAACAGGCAAAAAGAGTAGAGAATGAGTCAGAGATGGAGCACTGAGGGCTGTGTGCAAGGGTGTGAGGAATAGGCAAAAAGAGTAGAGAATGAGTCAGGGATGGAGCACTCAGGGTTATGTGCAAGGGTGTGAGGAATAGGCAAAAATAGTAGAGAATGAGTCAGAGATGGAGCACTCAGGGCTGTGTGCAAGGGTGTGAGGAACAGGCAAAAAGAGTAGAGAATGAGTCAGGGATGGAGCACTCAGGGCTGTGTGCAAGGGTGTGAGGAACAGGCAAAAATAGTAGAGAATGAGTCAGAGATGGAGCACTCAGGGCTGTGTGCAAGGGTGTGAGGAACAGGCAAAAAGAGTAGAGAATGAGTCAGGGATGGAGCACTCCGGGCTGTGTGCAAGGGTGTGAGGAACAGGCAAAAAGAGTAGAGAATGAGTCAGGGATGGAGCACTCAGGGCTGTTTGCAAGGGTGTGAGGAACAGGCAAAAAGAGTAGAGAATGAGTAAGAGATGGAGCACTCAGGGCTGTGTGCAAGGGTGTGAGGAACAGGCAAAAAGAGTAGAGAATGAGTCAGGGATGGAGCACTCAGGGCTGCCTGCAAGGGTGTGAGGAACAGGCAAGAAGAGTAGAGAATGAGTCAGGGATGGAGCACTCAGGGCTGCGTTGAAGGGTGTGAGGAACAGGCAAGAAGAGTAGAGAATGAGTCAGGGATGGAGCACTCAGGGCTGCATTGAAGGGTGTGAGGAACAGGCAAGAAGAGTAGAGAATGAGTCAGGGATGGAGCACTTAGGGCTGCGTGCATGGGTGTGAGGAACAGGCAAGAGGAGTAGAGAATGAGTCAGGGATGGAGCACTTAGGGCTACGTGCATGGCTGTGAGGAACAGGCAAGAAGAGTAGAGAATGAGTCAGGGATGGAGCACTTAGGGCTGCGTGCAAGCGTGTGAGGAACAGGCAAGAAGAGCAGAGAATGAGTCAGGGATAGAGCACTCAGGACTGTGTGCAAGGGTGTGAGGAACAGGCAAAAAGAGTAGAGAATGAGTCAGAGATGGAGCACTCAGGGCTGTGTGCAAGGGTGTGAGGAACAGGCAAGAAGAGTAGAGAATGAGTCAGGGATGGAGCACTCAGGGCTGTATTGAAGGGTGTGAGGAACAGGCAAGAAGAGTAGAGAATGAGTCAGGGATGGAGCACTCAGGGCTGCGTGCAAGGGTGTGAGGAACAGGCAAAAAGGCAAAGCCATTATGACTACATAGCAATAGGAAGCTGCCAGTGAGGGCAAATAATAAGCTATAGATGAGTTAGAAATAAGGGATGGCAAAGAGATTGGAAAACGTGGAAAAGAGTTACGAAAGAGATTTGAGAAGGGAAGCAATGGCTTTTTAAATACATAGCTGAATGAAGGGGTGGGGTGGCAGTACTGGCAAAGCTAAGAAATATTTGGTGGGAGAGCACTAAGGGACTACCCTAAGGGTAAGTTAACAGGATAACAAAAACATCAAGTACCAGTAGCAGGTGTGAGGAAACTGAATGGCAGTCTCTGTAATTCTGAACATGGAGTACTTTACAATTCATCCAGCATTTTTCAGTTTCATACTTTAAAAACTAAGAAAATACCACTACACTGTAAGTTCTTAGCCAAGGAATAACAAGTTGCCACAGTATCAACTGATCCTAAGGTATCACGCCCAAGTCTTTTTCAGCATTATATAGTTCTGTTTTTTTTATCTCCAGTTGCTTTGGAGAGTGACTTTGTACAGCAAAATCTAATGATTTTTCACTGTTCAGCCCCGCCCCCACTGTTTCAATGACCGGGAATGAATAAATGTTTAAATTTTGCAAGAAGACCTGATGTCCAGTGAAGTTTTTGCCACAAACTCTTGGGAACTACTAATTGTATCTGCCAACACTAATTTTCCGTTCCCAGTAAGGCACAAGTCCACAGACATTTCAATGTAGTGGTATGTTTGCATTATCCAGACTTCAATGATTCAATATTACAGCAACTGCCACAAACATTCAGAGTGAGTGAACACTTCCCGTTGCTTCCATTAAGCACATAAATTACCCCTCTTGTGAAAAAAAAAAAAAACACTTCAACATAACAAATACTGGACAAACTAGGCATATTTGTTTTGCAGTTAATGACTTTATGAACGTGGCAGCAGAAATAGAAGACATTAAAAAGAGAGTTTTTGCACCAACCCAATAAGTGCAGTTATGTTACAAGATTTAATTGACTCTACAAGTGTTGAGAATGCTGCACTCCAGGAACAAGTTAGTGGGTTCAAGAGTTAACATGCAGTTAAATACAAGATAAAAATATGAAACTAGGTCCAGTGCCGTACATGGAACTCTAGTTATAGCTGGGATTCCAGAGTTGGGACTTACTGCTTTCTCAGTGGAAAAGTCAGTTTTTTTTCTGTGCTGTGTTCAATATCTACAAACCAGAACACTCAAAAATATCTTTTGATTTAGCCCATAGGGGATGTCCATTCAAAATAAACAGAACTATTGATCAGTTTTACTTTTTATTTGAATTTCAGTAAATGTTTTTTCATTTTATTTTTTACTGTTATTTACCATTGTGTTATTTTTTCTGTATGGCCTTTCACTACACTGAAGAAGTATATGTAAGAATTATAAAAGTAGTGTCACTTAATGTATACAGAATTAATAACCATGTGTATATATATATATATATATATATATATATTTTTTTTTTTTTATCCTTTTGTTAACCAAGTTATTCCCACTATGCTAGTAGCCTCTTTTCAGGGAACACCCAAGGTGATATTCATACTCCTAATCAAAAGTTGGCCAGGGCATGCAGGAACTTCCACTATTCTTTTCAATAGGTGATTTGGGATATTTTACATCCACCTGAGCTACCAACAACTCAAACAGATGGGGCCTCACTTTAATGTCTCTTATGAAAGACAGCACACTCAGGAGTGCAGCATCAGCAACCAATCTGCCTGGTGTGGGAGTAAAGCCCACAGCCTTATGCACCAGAGGTGTGTGTGCTACTTGTTGCACAACTGACACTGCTATTAAAGTCCTCAAGTTTGTTGTTTCAGGAACTTCATCTGTTACCAGACAACTTGCCTTGTTAAAAGGGAAAAAGTCATAACACTTTTTTATGAATTGTAATGACTGTAAATCAAGAGGTACTGGCATCATTATTAACAGTAATTTCCATTTGTTAACAAGGTAGGCCCACTGGTTGCAAAATCCCTTTTCAGGCTGACCAGGGAGCAGTCTCTGGTTAAATGACTTGCTCAAGGTCACACAGTAGGCAAGTAAAGTCTAAGGGAACCAAATCCTGTACTGTTAAGAAGTACAGCTCACAGCCTTAACCTTTTGCGACAGTTGCCAAGCCTGTCATCTGAAATGAGTAAAACTGATATAAACAGAGCAAATGAAGGATTTGTGACTGTTCATCACCACTTAACTGGATGACTACCAGCAGATTAAGAGGGCAGTGACAGTGACAGCAGCAGCAAACAGAATGTTGGAATGTATCTTCTCCGATTCGGATTCCAACAATAATGAGGAAATGCTTTCACACTACAGGGTCTTGGTTTGACCAAACATTGAGCACTGCTTGGTAGTTTGGAGACCATATAAGGAAAAAAGACATGAGACTGCTTGAGAGAATTTAGGAAAAATCTTCCAGAGAGATCTGTTGGTCAGCGGAAGGTATATGAACGGAAGCTAAAGGAACCAGAGCTCTTTTCACTTGAAACTAGAACAGTCTGAAAGGACGTGATATTTGTGCCCAATGTTTGTTAGGGAGATATGAAGAAGTCATTTGATTTAGTCCACAGTGGATGTCCATCCAAAATAAACTGAACTTATTGATCAGATTTCTAGGAGACGGGAGAAAGGAAGAGGCAGATTCAGCTGGTTGCTTATAGGGACTAGCTACTACTCAGATGTTCAGACCTACTTTTTATAAACAAGGTTGAGGGCACATGGAACTGACTGCTGGAATGGGTGTTGGGGAGGGAGGATCAAATGAGGCATTCAAAGTGACATGAGATATGTAGAAAAACGGTAAGAGGAAAGACAGAATGTTAAATAAATGTAAAGGGCCAAGCGCACAGATTTAATACCCCCTTCTGGACTCAAACAAATGTAATATCATTTGTTTACCTATATAAATGAGTTGGACATCGGCTCCTTTTCATTCACTAGCAAAACCAGAAGGAGAGTCAGCACATAATTTCAAATACAGCTTTAGAAAAACAGTGAAATTATTAGTAGTTGAAAGGAAACAGTGGATTTAGTTATATGGTCTGTTACAGTCTATATTAAATTCAAATATACTGTAGAAAAACAGTCAAAAACATATATAGTGAAGTAAATGGCCAATAAGATTTACTTAGTATGAATTATTAGCCTATTAAAATAATGTGTTTTGCCTGTATCCCACACTTCATCTGATGTAACGCTACTTAAAATTGACTTCTGTGTTCCATTTTCAGCTCTTAATGGTTTTACTTCAGAAATAGCTTCACACCCATGCTAATTTGTTTATATTCCTTTGTGCTAGTGTGAACTATATTAATGAAGGATCATATATAGAAAGTTTTCTTCATGTTAGCTGCACTGCATTTATCAGTTGTATTTTTCCAAAGGCAATGTTGCATGTTTTTCCTTTTGTATATTGCATGAAGGGAGATAACATGAGCACCAAGTCTGATGACCCATGAGCATGTTTCGTGCATGTAATACTTAGCACTAGGCTTGCAACCCTCAAGCCAGTCCTAGATTTTATGACGGCCTATGTGTAAATTATTCCTTTTTGTTATTAATCTGGGTGGTTCACAAAGGAGCACCTGTGCCAAGTTAAATTGGCCCAATTATAAGTAGTTGTCAGCAGTCAGGAAAGGCACAGAGAACAGGCGCATTTACACTGATAAGTAATGCAAGTTTGGTTTTAGAAGCAGCAATAGTTTTATTTTGCAGCGTGGACCTCAGCTAACTGTTTGTATGCATGATAGAGTACAGGCAAGAAGCTACTTACACCAGGGGCAAGAATATATACAATGTAATATAATAGTAGTGTAAGTAATATGAAGTGAATAGTGACAAAGCCATAAGAATGTATTAAAAGTTGTGTATAATTAAAATGATAAAACAGCTGTAAACTAAAAAAGCTCTTACGAAGAACCATTGATTAGAGTTTCCGATAAAAGCAAATTGTAATGTAAATGCACCTGAAGGGCAGACAGGCCTGTGAGCATCCCTGGAGGGTAATGCAAATATCATCATGGAGATATATGCAACAAATCTGGCTAGAGCCAGAAAAGACTATAGTGTGATGGGCATGAAGCATGGGACACTCTTGAGGAAGGAGTTGGAGACTGTACAGCTTGAAGGAGAGAGTACTATAAAACAGATGATGTTCTTCGTGTTTCACTGTTGCAGTCATCACACTAGAGTTATCTGCCTGCAGGTAGCCCTCAGTTGGCCCAAATACCAGAGGCTTAGTATTTCTGCGTCAGATGCTGTCGCTCCAGGACTGACGTCAGGTCATCAGGGGTATTAAAACAGGCAGCCAACATCATTACATCAGTCTTTCTTGCCAAAGAGCCCAAAGCAGAAGCAGTTCGCAAGTGCCATTCGGCTGCTACCTGAATTTTCATTTACGAATTGAATAATCCTGAAGTCTTCTAAAGCTAAGTACCCTGTTGGGGATCCTTTTTTCTTGCTCTAACCGATGTCAGAAAAAGTTAACAATTGTCTTGCCTGTGGAAAGCAAATACCTCACAGAGATTTTCATTCTTACTGCGTCACCTGTTTAGGCCCAGACCATGACATACCTTACTGTCAGTTTTGTGCCTTGTTTAACACCTGAACTATTCATCATCGCTAAATTCTTTCGCTCTCGATCCGTATTCTGAAATGGTTTTGGTAAGCCATCCGGCTACCGATATTCTGAAAAAAACATAAGGATAAAGACAGAGACAGACCGGATAGGTTCAAAGCTGCTGACGACACTTCCGTTAAGTTAGTCGCCAGTCCGCCAGTACTTAGTGAGGCACTTTTGCAACCCCTGATGCCCGCTTCAATGGATTTGCAGGCCTCTACTGAGACCTATTCGGAGTCTGGTATGCTGCGAGACTCTTCTTCGATTATGGAACCTGCGGATGTCTCTACCTTGGATGGGTTCGGAGCCACTGTGCAGGCACTGGCTTCTGAGACAGTTCTTCATTCAACCGATGTTCGACTCAAACCGACGACTTCTTTTTTTAACCAAAACTTCGGAGTTTCTTAGGCTCAGAGTACGCACTACGCCTAGAAACTGATGACCAAAGTGCATGCACCTGCTCCCATGCCACAAAAACAAATGCTTAGAATGGCAGAAGACCTTATTATGCTGATTAGGGGAAGTTAGCCTTCCCCTGCTAAGAGAAAAAGAGACCAGTCCCCTACAGCTTCTACAGACCAGGAGTCCAATGACTCAGAGATTTTTGATTATGAAGACATGCCCTTATCTGCTTATGAGGATTCAGATGCAGAGGGATCCATTCCCTCTACCTTCCCTCTAGAGGATTTTTCTTTTGGTGAAACCTTGCATACCTGAAGAGAGCATTTCCACTGGGAATGCCAAGACTATCCTCAGTCCAAAAAGAGACTCAGAGAATTCCTAGAGTTGCCTCAGCACAGGCCTTTAGCAATACCCCCTGTCCTGGATGATGTTGATGATGTTTTTTATGGAATCCAGTCTTACTTCTGACACTTTAGGAAACCAGATAGGTACTACAGAGTACCTGACACTCACAAATTTCTTTTCAGGAATCCTACTGCTGACCCAGTGATCATTTCCCAGGGGCCTAAAGGTATCAAGACTACTACAGACAAGAATCTCACCCCTTTGCACAGGGATTCCAGAGCTTTGGACAGATGGGGTAAGAAGGTATATACCTCTGCAACTCTTGCTATTAGGGCATTGAATTGTCAGTTTCACATGCTGAAGTACCAGCAGCATGTTATGGAACTTATTAAACAAAAAGTGTCAGCCTTTACAGGCTGTGCAGAAAATAAAGAATTGCAGGAGCTTATGCACTCTGCAAGCCAAGTCAGTAAGCATACTTTGAAGTGTGGCTTTGATGCCCTAGAAGCATCTTGCCGGGCAGCAGTCACTGGATCTGTACTAAAAAAGCATGCTTGGCTCAAAGAGCAGACCTTGCCAGAACATGTCAAATCAAAGTTACTAGATGCTCCTTTGAACAAGGACAGTTTGTTTGGCACCAAAGCAGAAGAGGTTCTTAAAAAGATGGAAGAAAAATCTAAATCTATGCAGACTGTTAAAGAATTCTTACAAGTGCAACCCCCGAGATTCAGTAGGCATTGCCCTTCCAAACACTGGTCCTTTCCAGACCACTACAGACCTTCACAAACCAGACCCAGGGGAAACAGACCACCCAGACTACAATCTCAGGGTATGCAGAGATCTAAGTAATGGAGTTCCCCCACCCCTAAAGCAGGGAGTGGTAAGCCACCTCCTTATGGAAAAAAACTCACAATGACTTCTTTACTCCACTCCCCAGCCCTGCCCAATTGCTTGTGCCCCTAGGAGGAAAACATGCCCTTCATGCAAAAAATTAGATGTCCAACACACAGGGCCGGTGCATCCTCAACATTGTATCCCAGGGGTACACATTTTATTTCCATTCACTGCCAACCCCAAGTGGGTCTCCAGACCTTCCTCCAAACCAGTGGGCAGAGGCTGAAAGCCAAGTAGTTTCCCTGCTCAGTATCTGAGCTATTCAGCCAGTTCCACTAGAAGGATCAAGGATTCTACTCCAGACTCTTCCTGGTACCCAGAAAAGAGGGCTCTTGTCACCCAATCCTGGATCTTTCAATTCTCAACACCTTCCTGGTGGTACCAAAATTCAAAATGCTTACCTTGCAACATCTTCTTCCTATGCTAGCCAAGGATGCTTGGTTAGTCACTCTAGACTTAAAAGAAGCCTATTTGCACATCCCCATAAGGGAACCATACAGGAAGTATCTATGGTTCAGGGCAGGATCTATGCATTATCAGTTCTCTGCACTTCCCTTTGGCTTATCTACTGCACCCAGAGTTTTCACAGAATGACTGCTCCAGCCATTGCATACTGCAGGCAGAGAAATATCCAAACATTCCCATACTTAAATGACTGCCTGATTCAGGCCAACAGTCAGGAACTGCTGTTGGAGCACCTGACATTTCTGAAACACCTTCTCGCTTCCTTGGGGGACACCATCAATGAAAAGAAATCAAAACTGATACCCAGTCAAAAGATTGTATTCCTGGGAGCAAGCTTGGACACCACATCCCAGACGGCATTCCTCACTTCAGAAAAACAAGTCTGTCTGACAGCCTACTTCAAACAAATGGCCACCATAACCCATCTATCTGCAGGAAAAATACTGCAGGCCCTAGGGTTCATGGCCTTATGTATACTGATAATTCCATATGCAAGACTGCATATGAGGAAACTTCAATGGTGCTTAAAAAGTCTTTGCTGCCAAAATTCTCAGGACCTGGAAACAGTCATTCCTATCATACCCTGTCTAAGGACAGAGTTCCTTTGCTGGGCAGAAGCATGCTACCACAACAAGGGACTGCCCTTTTCCCAACCCCATGCCACCCAGACCCTAACCACAGATGCATCAGACTATGCCTGGGGAGCACACATGGACGGCAAATGCATTCAGGGCCACTGGAGCCCAAGTCAAATTCATCTTTACATCAACCAAAAAGAGATGCTAGCTGTGCAGAATGCCCTGACAGCTTTCAGATCCCTACTCTTTCCAGAACAACTGCTAATAAAAACAGACAACACCACAGTTATGTGGTACATCAACAAGCAGGGTGGAACCCACTCATACCCACTCTGCAGGTTAGCGATGGCCCTGTGGCACATGGCCTTTGACATGCAAGTCCATCTGCAAGCTCAGTTCCTGCCAGGCAAACAAAACTCACTGGCAGACGACTTAAGCAGAAATCTCCTAGACCCACACAAGTGGCAATTGGAGCCCAGCACCTTCAACCTTCTGATTCAGAAATGGGTGACCCCAGAGGTGGATCTCTTTGCCTCACCCTACAATCACAAGCTCAGCAAATTCTGCACCAGGAATCCTCACAGCAGGGCTTGGAAAGTGGATGCCCTATCTTTTCAGTGGGTAAATCTCTCAGTCTATGCCTTTCCCCCTCTGCCCCTTCTCTCAAGAGTATTACTCAAGATAAGATAGTACAGACCAAGAACAATTCTGATTGCCCCGGACTGGCCATGCCAGCACTGGTACCCACTCCTGCGCAGCCTGTCACTGGTGCCACCCTGGCACCTACACCAGAACCCAAACCTGCTCTCTCAGCAGGAGGGACAGATTTTGCATCCACAACTGCAAACCCTAAATCTTGCAGCCTGGCTTATTCCTTGAATTCTCCCCCAGCAATCATAAGCAAGCAGGTACTGGACTTCATTCTTGAAGCCAGAAGATCCAGTACAAGAAAATCCTATGCTGATAAGTAGAAAAGGTTCTGCTCCTGGATTCTATCTAAAGGGGAGGGCACAACTCTGCCCTCCCTGCCTCTAATCCTGGATTACTTAGCAAATCTACTCCACAAAGGCCTGTCCTTCTCCTCCATTAAGATACATGCCTCAACCATTTCTGCTCATTACAACACTGAGTCTCCTCTCTTCTCGCACCCTCTTATCAAACAGTTCCTGAGAGGAGCAAACAACTTAAGGCCACCAAGGAGAGCACCCACCCCTGCTTGGGACCTTAACTTTGTACTGGAAAAGCTCACGCCCCCCCCCCCCCTTTGAACCTGCTGCATCAGCAGACTTAAAATTCCTCTCTTGGAAAACAGCCTTCCTTCTGGCCTTCACTTCAGCTAAAAGAGTGTCTGGTCTACAAGCACTTATGGCTGTGGAACCCTTCATTATTTTCCATGCTGACAGGGTTTCCCTCAGGACTAACCCTTCCTTCATGAATAAAGTGGTGTCCAGTATGGTTCTCAACCAATCCATCCATTTGCCAACTTTCTTCCTTAATCCTCAAATAAAGGGGAAAGAATCCTGCACCCCATGGATGTGCACAGACAGCTCACACTCTACCTTGATAGGACTAAGCCCTTCAGAAAGTCTGACCAGTTACTAGTCAGCTTTGCAACAGGGGAAGAGGGCAAGGCCATTTCAAAACAAACAATTTCCAAATGGATAGCACACTGCATCCATTTCTGCTACAAGCACCATGGGAAACCAACCCCTCAGGGGGTCAGAACACATTCCACTAGGGCAGCATCTACCTCTACAGCATTTCTCAGGGGAGTCCCTACCAGGGACATCCTGGAAGCTGCTACCTGCAGTTCAGTACACACCTTCACCAAGCATTACCACCTGCCTATCTTTTCCAAATCCAGGGCAGGTTTTGCAACAGCTGTCCTGCAAGGCATACTGGCCAGCCCTAACTCTTCTTGACTGCTTCCACCCTTCTTCAGCTTTGACTGCAACAGTGAAACACGAAGAACATAGTACAGTTGTGTACACTTACCATAAATGTAGATGTTCGAGTGTATTCACTGTTGCAGTCCTGGTTTCCCCTCCCTCCAGCTCCCTGTTTTTTCTCTCTCCTCTCTATGGCTATTACTCACCCCATTCAGGGGTATTGGTATTTAGCTTTTACTGGTGGTGTTTTCTCCACCATAACTTAGCTCTCTATTTGGGGTCTTCTGACATTTGGGGCAAGAAAAACTGATGTAATGGCATCGGCTGCCTGTTTTATACTCCTGACGACCTGTCATCGGTCCTGGAGCGAGAGCATCCGACACAGAAATACGAAGTCTCTGGTATTCGGGCAGACTGAGGGCTACCTGCAGGCAGATAACCCAAGTGTGATGACTGCAACAGTGAATAAACTGGAACATCTGCATTTATGGTAAGGGTACACAACTGTACTTTCCTGCTAGGATAGTGGCTCTGCCAGAACGGAGTTTGAAAGAGTATTGAAAGTGTGTAGAACTGATCAGAAAGTAAGATAAGACGTAAAGCACACACACCGTGTTCTGTTTCTGCTTTGAGTGGACTAAGAAATTTACATTCATCTGAAAACTGATTATTTCTAGGTGAATATGTATAAAACATAGTATTTCTGCAAGTAGTGTGAGGTAACTGCCAATCTTTTAGGGAGGAACATGATGCTACAAGCATTTCATGAAAAATTCAAACACGTGTTTTGGCAGCCTTAAGTGCCTAGAAGATTGAAGAAGACACAGACAAAGCCTTGCTTTGGGTACTGCATATGAAGAATTGGAGGTGTCAGAATGTGTGGAAAGCACAGTGAGAAATGTCAGTTATAAACATTTTTTAGAAGTTTGTAGCAGGTTTTAATATGTGTTCTTTCATATTGCTACCTGTGGCATGTTTATGACTGGAACATCCCAGCAGGCATGGGAGACTTCTCCCGACGCTGTAAATAGTTCCTAATGTCAGACTGACTTCTCCTCTTTCCACATGCTCTGATAAGAGTATTTTTTTTTCTATGCCAAGAAGCACTAAGCATATTTACTGGCTCAGCTGTTCATCTTTCTTTCAACCTTTTCATCTTTGTAATTAATTTCCAAAATAGGTGAGGCGGGGAGTGTCATCTGCTTTAAACAAGTCTAACCCGGGCACTAAATGTATACAATTAATGTGGAATATCAAACTGACAAAACAGGAAGGGACTTCATTAGGCATTCATGTCTCCTTTGAGGGAAGGAAAGTCTAGTGTTAACAGCTTGGCAACAAACCACAAGTAACTTCAGACAATAGGACATTGCCATCGATGTTAAACCTGGTTTTAGAGTTAAAGCTGTATTGCTGATGTGTTCTTTTTTTTTTGATAAAGCATTCATTTAATGTTAATACATTTTTAAGATCCACAAACATTCCATGCACTTAATATGTGCAGTGTACAAGTAAATGTTGTTGTTGTGACTTTTTAATGTTAATACATTTTGTACAAGTAAATGTTGTTGTTGTGACTTTTTAATGTTAATACATTTTTAAGATCCACACACATTCCATGCACTTAATATGTGCAGTGTACAAGTAAATGTTGTTGTGATCCCCCCTTGCTGAGAAGAAGAGGTCAATAAAAGGTGCATTATTGTTACATAGTCTAGCAACTGTCGGACAGTTATTTAATGCTATGCAAAAAAAAAAAGGAAAAGCAGGCTCCTTCCTATTCAGGCATGAAAATGTATATTCTTTTGGAGACACTAGTAGTGAGCATTCCTGAGACATAACTTTCTGTTGTACTCTCCAGACTGAAACCTTAGCCTAGACCTGAGCTCACAGCACTCTAATTATTCATTGGAAAGCTGCTCTACTCCAGGGTGAAGGGCTTTATGGTTCACTGTAGTGGCCAGGGGTTCTTCCAATATTTGTATATGAACGTGTATCTCTAAATATTGATGTTACAGCTGTCAGCTTTCATGATGGCACTTTCTTGCCCGTATATCTGTATCCATTGTCATCAGCTTCCTATGCGATGAAGGTAACTTTATAAATTGCTTTGATAATACCTCTTGGATAGGTGCTTAGAGGACTGAAAGTTTAGTGTGGTTTGTATGGTTGAAATGCAGTGCTGGTTGTGTTACTTATGGTGCAGAAAAACTCACTTTCTATGAACATTGCCCCATTTGTATACTGCTTGAACAGGTCGCTTTATTTCCTTTTAAGAGTTTTAAAACATTCACACTAGAATGCACAGTACAGGTGCTGTGATGTCTTTTAGTGTTATCAGAACAGATGTATGATAAAAATAAATACGCTTTAGACTCTGCATGATCCCCTAAAAGGCAATTGCTCTATCCTATAAAAAGTGTTTTCCAAAAATACTCAGACTGAATCATTTCACACATTGATGTCACAGTAAAATGATTAGAGAACAGAAAAGGTCTAGAGTTACATAGGTCAGGTGTCATGCAGTGAATATTCTGTTTAAAAAAAGTTGCTAAATTATTCTGATATCTTGTGCCCAAATGAAAAGAAGTAGTGAAAAAAGCAGCCCGTTCATCTTCCCTTAACGCAGGTTTATCATACCTCCCAACTGTCCAGATCTTTACAGAATGTCCAGATTTTTGCCTCATATGTTTGGTCTATTTCTTATAAAATTATGCTTTTCTGACAAATCACTGGCAAATCATTGAAGACCGAAGTCCATAAATAATGAGACATGTTTGACTTTCAGACTTCATGTCCTTCAGAAAATTTATGCTAATGCGCAAAACCTGTTATTCTATCAACTTCCTAAGTTTGTAAGAGTGATATTTAAAAAGTGTCACTGTTTTTGTTCCTTTGTCCAGTTTTCTTGCTCTAAGAAGTTGATAGGTATGAGGATCATATTCCTTATGATATTGAGAAGTTTGCTCACTATTTTTATGATGAGATAGTAAAAGTGTTAAGGATGTTATCATGCTGTAATTACTCAAGTTTGCTTTCCACATTAAATACATTTTGTCATTAAGGACCATCCTTGCTGGGGACTAATCTTGAAATTATCCTCATTTAATACTAAGCAGATAATAACTTTTCTGGAAAGTTTCCTAGTCAGGAATGGATGTATGCCTGCAACAAAGCGTGCTCTGATATCATTAATTTACATTTCTCCTTATTTCCCATGCTCACCAGATATTTTTTAGTACGTGCATAGCTGTGATTCCAGTCTTTTTTATCACAGCAAAAAAACGAAAAAAAAAAATTGTTTGGATGCTCCATTGAATTATTTTCCAGTGCATATGAATTTAAACTTTGAAAGGGGTGGTAGAAGAAAGATCCTTATATGAATGGTAGAAGATCACCGTTGCTAACTTAACATTGGCAGGACGTTCAGCACCTGGTCTGTTTATCAGGGAGATGTAGTGGGCTGATAGCTTGGCCTTTTTCAGCCTTATCAAAGTCACATTTCCTATGACCTAGATCTTAGGTCAGAGATATTCCCCAATTAGAGGGCCTAAGTCCATTCCAGATTTCATCTTCATGGTAGAATTTAAGTCATGGTTGAGACTATTAGTAATGCCGTTTCCATGCCTTACTAGCCTTATTCACTTTTGTTCATAGCATGAGGAACATTTTATGGGTCTGGAAAACTAATATGGGCTTAGCAGAGGAGAAGCCACAGCTTGAAATTATGCCGGAGTCTGTGGTCCAGATGCAAGAATTCAGGCAATTGTTTGAATCTCATTTGGGTGCTATAGTCACCAGTGCAGCATTTCACCTTTGTGGAGCTATGTTGGATGACATTGCCATGCCTGGCACATGTGTCTTCTTGCAGACCACTTTTAGTACATTTTCAGTTGTGAGTATGCATTGAACAGCCTGATTCTTATACAAACCAGTCTTATACTAAGGTGAGTCATGACAAAATCCTGCTTTCAGAGATGGCTCCATCCACGATTGACACTTCACAGTGATGTGTTGGGTAGGCCTTCCTTTCTGAGATGGACAGAGTGCCTTTGCTCTTTAAGTTAACCATAGAACAGTGCATCCTTTAGGGATGCCATGTAGTAAACGAGGTCTTGACCCATGCCTCAGGTTTTTCCTGATGTATACTATTATAGAGTTACCCACACATACCTCCCTTTGCAGCCAGCCTTAATTGATCTTATCATGGAAGCCTGGAGGAGCCTTCACTCTGCTGCTGCTGCCTTCTGGGGGATGTGTGCCTTGTCTTAACCTTTGGAAGACTGAAGTGGACACTGTCTAAATGCTTGAAGGCTGACTTTTGAAAATGTCTTAAGACTTCAGTGTTCCCAAAGGCCACATCCTATTCCTTTCCAGTGTGTAGATGGAGTGGGATGAGATGAGTCTGGTCTAGTAAGAAGATGTATGCCTATCTGTACCATAGTGATGCTTAAGTAAGGCAGTTGTGTACCACCTCCCCAAGTTTCTGCCACATCTTCCTTTTTGAGTTGGTGTTGCCTACTTTTGAGGACCTTCCTGAATTTTGGATCAAATAAGATCTCTCCTTGAACCCATCCATTTCTGTTCTGGTACAGTCCCACTTTAAGCAAGCTCTAGTGTCAGCTGTGCTTTAGGTGGCAGGCATGGCTGTCTACTTTCAGTAGATGGAATGGTTGAGATTTTCCACCTGGAGGAAGAGGTGAGAACATTTCAGCTTGATAGCTTCCTTTGACAGGAATAGACAGTTTGGGAAGGGATAGCATTCCCTCCTCAGTGCTTTCCTCGATAGTAGGCAAACTCGTGCTCATCATCTGTATTCTCACTTTCAAGATGAAGGAATACCTTCATAGATTCCCCCAGTACAAAGCAATGCACTTCTTGCTTTCCATTATTATGCTAGAGTCTGCTTTGGCTCGTGGGTTTGTGTTTCTCATGTTGCCTGAGCCCCCCAGGTCCTTGGAGAGAGAGTATGTAGCTCATCTGGTTCAAGCCATGGGGTGACTATGAATTAGAGGTTAGAAGATGAGGACTTGCTTCAGTTAATCACTTCTTTCATCCTTCTCCCCTCCATGGGTCTCTTGTGGCACAGCACTGGAGCAGATTCAGACTGTCACCCAGAGGATAGGAAGTGTTTTGTAATGTTCCCTGGGTAAAGCAGTCCCTTTTTCCTCCATTCAGATCAGGAAGCATATTAATTTATTCCTTCCTCCTGCAAAGGCAAGGGAGCTGCAGATATGTAACCCTCCTAGTTTCTGGGGACATTATGGTGTGGTCCACTGAGAATCTTGTTTACCTTGATCCCCTGTTGGTGCAGTAAAGCCTTGATATCCAGCAATGTACTAATCCTGTGCAGATGGACAATGGACTAGTTCTTCCATGAATCCCCTTATTTGTGATATTTGTAATGTGTTATCCTGCCTATGATTCTTGGGGGTGGCATATGAAACTGTGAAAGTATGTATAGGTTGTCAATACAGTGACTGCATAAGGTAATTAAAGAATCCTCATTTCTGCAAGAGCATTGGGCTACTTAATATGCAGCCAAAAACAATACAAGACTTCAGCATGATTAATGTTCTTCTGTGTGGAGAATGCATTTCCTTCCTGTGACTGGAAAGGGACTGCTACAGGTTCCTTCCAAAAACAGAGACATAGGTGAATTGGTGACAGGAAGTTGCCTGGTTCTGTTGTGTGTGTGTCTGCATGTTTGTCTGTTTTGCTCTCTGTATGTGCATCCTATTGTAGATTTAACATTACTTTCTCTGTCTTGTACCCATGGAGTACCATGTTTAGTGTTCATCTCCTCTGAGAACATGTTTCAGTTAAAGTGGGCAATGAAGGATGAAGTAGTAATACACTGTTTTTTGGCAGAGTACAGAGCTAAGAAATGGTTAAGTCACATGGGAGGAAGTAGAAGGTGATAACTAAGGAAAGGTGGTATTCATTTAGCACGGAGAACCTTGGTAAGAATCATGCTAAGAACTAGATACTGTTATGGCAAGTAACACTGAAAATGCTAGAAATGCTTAATTTAGAGAAGCAAATGTAAACATAGCAATGCATATGGCTGCCACTTATTTTGGGACAAGTGGTATGTTAGAGCATGATGAACTAGTAATCACTAACATTTGTTTTGTAACTTACTGATCAGTAGAGTATAAAAGGTTACATGGGAATTTTGCTGCATGAGTCGATAGAAAATTCATTGCAACATGTATGTATGCTGCATATAATACAGACATTGCATACACGTACAGAGAATACACTGTTTGCACATTGTAAAGTTTAAGAGGCAGTATATTGCCTGTAAAGGACAATATCGGTAACGGGCAACTAAGTTAATTGCGTGATGAACAACATGCTGTCTAGTAAAATTATATTTCAGTGCTTTAGTAGTCCCAGCTTTAAAGAGAGAGGGAACCAGGACTGACCTCGACATTTGGACTGGCTGACGTTTTGTGTGTATCCTAAGAGGTAATAATTACTAGTCTTTGTCTTTCTGGCACAAATTAAAAATAACTAAATTTAGAGACATAAGACATCACAGTTATGTAAGTAGGTGGTAAGGCATTACCGAGTTGGTTCATTTTCTGTAAACAACAACCAAAGCTACTGCTGTATGTCTAATAGTGATTATCTTTTTTGGGCAGAAGTAAACCTCTATAGTATGAAGGACCATGCAAAATGGCCTGAGAAATTATGACTTGCATAAATACATTGAGGAAGTAACTGGCTTGGATTGCTGTCATAGGTAGAAGTAACAGTTTGAAATAAGCTCCCCCTAGCTTCCTATCCTAGCATATATCTCTTGTTTGTCCCTGTTTTTTCAGGGACATTTTTAATTTTACATTATGACTTTCTCTATTCCTAATAAAATTATTTCTGACAAAATGAGAAGAGTGACATAAACAGTTATATTAGTAAACTTTATGTTTTTTAGAAAGTAGATGTAAATGCAAATCTACCTTCTAACCTAAAAATGCGTATTAAAAAAAGTGTTTGTTTTTAAATATATTAGTAAACTTTATGTTCTTTAGAAAGTAGATGTAAATGCAAATCTACCTTCTAACCTAAAAATGCATATTAAAAAAGTGTTTGTTTTTAAATATATTAGTAAAGTTTATGTTCTTTAGAAAGTAGATGTAAATGCAAATCTACCTTCTAACCTAAAAATGCATATTAAAAAAAGTGTTTGTTTTTAAATCTTTGACACTAATTTTTTTTGATAATTGAGATAAAAATAACCAATCTTCAAAAAACGTACTATATAAAAACATTTAAAAAATATAAAAGTCACTCTGTGAAAGTCAACAACAGTGCATAACTTAAATTTACCCAAGCACTTTTGTTCCTACAGATAATAAAACTTCATCAGAGGTACAAATTTTGATATTATATTACTATTATACTAATTTTAATTATATGATCATTATATTGATTTAGTTTGGTTACAATATGCATTTGTCAGGTGTTTTAATTTATCTTTTTGGTGCCAAGATCTTAACATTAAATGGACAGGAAATGACAATTTGTACCTTTGATGAAATTCCATTACCTATAGGAAAGAAAGCACTTGGGTATATTAAACTTATTCTCTCTTGGCGACTTTCACGGACTGGCATTTTTTTATTTGATGATTGAGATACGCAATGACTTCTGAGTGCAGACAAAAAATGATAAAGTTCCAAAATGGAGGCAAAGGTAGCAGTATCATGTAGAAAAAGTTCAAGCATGTTAATAAGAATTGAAGGGAACAAAGAACAAGTAAGAGGGAGTAAATCTTAATGGTTGCAGACTGGGAAAAACAGTAAGTGCATGATTACTAATGCATAGTTTTGCCCTTTTCACAAGTGAATGGCAAGGACATTTACTTGAGTCAGCGATGCATACTGTCTGGCATGAATAAGTCGGTGTCAACTTTTCACAGAAGAAAGAGTTGTGAAGGAACTCTTAAACAAGGGGTACAAGAAAATTGAGATTAAGATGATTCACTCTAAATTCCTTAAAGAGCTACTAATACTACAAACTTGAATTTTAATAAGCTGTGGAACAGGGTTAGTAAATTACCTGACTGAATGGAGAAGGACAAGGTGTAAATCCCCTCTACAAGGTCTCATTCCAACTCATTCCATTATGCAAACATAGAAACAAAATAACGGAAGGAGCTATTAATGTAGTTGCTTGGGAGCAAGAACATTAGATCCAAATGAACAGTGAATTTTTAATTCTGTGAATGCTAGCCAGCTTATAAACAACACCGAAGATGTGGTTGGTGAGATTGGCAAGAAAAATGCCAGTCGGTGATCTGGCAGAGTATATATGTGATTGGAATCGATGTGATTCTTCTTTACTGGTCTGGTGCCCTATTACTTTTAACAGGCAATTAGGGAAGGGGTGCTGCTTGCAGCTCTTGAAAATGTCTCAAGTAAAATGAGGACAGGACAGGGATAACCAAATTTATGCTTCTGTGTCCGAAAGCATAGCCCTAAAAAAGGCTACCTGAAGCCATAGTAATTTAAAAAATATCTCAACCTATGTAGTGCTGATAAAAGGATGCATTGTGCATGCATGCTCTAAACTTAGTCTGAGCTGGCACCGCAGGATAAAACATAAGTGTAGGTCCAAGAGGATACAATGTGAGGATTCACAGTCGACTAATCAAGGAATAGTAGAAGAAACATTTTCCATAAGGAGTACAGGGAATGTAGGATTCAAAACGGTGAATAAAATTCAGGAATGCATTACGGAAACATTCTTAGATGGTTACAGGAATAACCTTTTACTAAACTCATTGTTAACATTTTGGGGAGATGGCAGCAAGGTGTGAGTTACTCTCTCCCAATAAGGACTGTAATGGCACAACAAACATACTAATCCTTTGACTACCGATCCATGATCTTCTTCTAAATCATTCCATTATACTAACAGCCAGGTCTGTATCAGAAGATCAAAAGCGCGAATACTCTTTTATCGCACTGTAAACATCAAAACTACTAACTAGCGAAAACATGGAACAGCGATTTTTTTCCCAGGGGAAAAAAAAATCACTGGGCCGTTTTCAGGACATTGCCATTTCCTCCACTGTGGTGTGATCTCGGAGTTGTTATATTTAAGTATGGGGGGTTTATTTTGTGTTTGTATTTTTTATTTTTTTTTTTGTGTGGAGCAGCGATTTTTTTTCCCCTGGGGAAAAAAATCGCTGTTCTGCATTTTCACTATTTAGTGTTTTCGATGTTTACAGTTCGATACAAGAGCATTCACTCTTTTAAGCTTTCGAGCTTATAATATAGATGCTAACAGCCAAGCCTGTCATCAACATCTTCTCTTTTTGTCCTACTTTCATGAAATCATACCTTCCTCTTCCACTTTAGACACCTTCTTACTTAATTGTCACGCTGACACTTTTTGTGTCAAATAGTAGATACCAAAGACTTCCTTGGGGCTGCAGTGATATTAGAAACTATTGTGGCATACCAAATAAGCTAGTCTCACGTAGGTACATTTGAGTCATCATCATTCTTAGTCATACATAGTACTAGCAATGTCTGACCACCTGAATGTGCTGCTGATGCCCTTTTTTGAGTATCATTTGTATATTCTGAATTCCAGTTCTAGATAACCAGCCAGTCATAATTAAAAGCTGACAAAATAGTAGAAGCCCTTGGTGTCTTTGCAGATGATTACTTCTCATACGACACTATGATTGCCTCTGCTATTTGCAAAGCATATTGGGTTTACCCACCTGTTCTGCAGTGGATTTGAGAATCACATTAGGTAGGGAATTATTCCTCCATTTCAGCTCTTAACAGACTAATTCTGTAGTATTACAGGCCTGCTCTACAACCTACCAGTGTGCTATCTGGTACCGTTAATCCTGTAATAGAACGTCCTGCTCTGTAACCAACAAGTGTGCTGTCTGGTACAGTTAATTCTGTAGTATTACATCCTGCTATGTAACCTACCAATGTGATGTCAGGTACAGTTAATTCTGTAGTATTACACCCTGCTCTGTAGCCTACCTGTGCGCTGTTTGGCACAGTTAATTCTGTAGTATTACATCCTGCTCTATAACCAAACAGGGTACTATCTGGTACAGTTAATTCCGTAGTATTACATCCTGCTCTGTAACCTACCAGTGTGCTGTCTTGCACAGTTTATTCTGTAGTATTATATCCTGCTCTGTAACTAACCAGTGTACTATCTGGTACAGTTAATTCCGTAGTATTACAACCTGCTCTGTAACCTACTAAAGTGCTATCAGGTACAGTTAATTCTGTAGTATTATACCCTGCTCTGTAACCTACCAGTGTGCTGTCTGGCACAGTTCATTCTGTAGTATTAAATAATGCTCTACAACCAGCCAATGTGCTAACTGATACAGTTAATTATATAGTATTATATTATGCTTTGTAAGCTACCAATGTGCTATCTGGTGTCGTTAATTCTGTAGTATTACATCCTGCTCTGTAACAAACCCATGTGCTATCTGGTGCCATCAATTCTGTAGTATTACATCCTGCTCTGTAACCTACCAACGTGCTATCTGGTACAGTTAATTCTGTAGTATTACATCCTGATCTACAACCTACCAACGTGCTATCTGGTACAGTTAATTCTGTAGTATTGTACCAGTGCGCTATCTGGTACATTTAATTCTGTAGTATTGCATCTTGCACTGTAACCTACCAGTGTACTATCTGATACAGTTAATTCTGGAGTATTACATCCTTCTCTATAACCTACCAATGTGCTGTCTGGTACAGTTAATTCTGTAGTATTAGATCCTGCTCTGTAACCTACCAATATACTGTCTGGTACAGTTAATTCTGTAGTATTACATCCTGCTCTGTAACCTACCAATATACTGTCTGGTACAGTTAATTCTGTAGTATTAGATCCTTCTCTGTAACCAACCAATGTGCTATCTGGTACCGTTAATTCTGTACTATTACATCCTGCTCTGTAACCTACCAATGTACTGTCTGGTACAGTTAATTCTGTAGTATTAGATCCTGCTCTGTAACGTACCAGTGTACTGTCTGGTACAGTTAATTATGTTGTATTACATCCTGCTCTATAACTTACCAATGTGCTGTCTGGTACAGTTAATTCTGTAGTATTAGATCCTTCTCTGTAACCAACCAATGTGCTGTCTGGTACAGTTAATTCTGTAGTATTACATCCTGCTCTGCAACCTACCAATGTACTGTCTGGTACAGTTAATTCTGTAGTATTACATCCTGCTATGTAACCTACCAATGTGATGTCTGGTACAGTTAATTCTGTAGTATTACACCCTGCTCTGTAGCCTACCTGTGCGCTGTTTGGCACAGTTAATTCTGTAGTATTACATCCTGCTCTATAACCAAACAGCGTACTATCTGGTACAGTTAATTCCGTAGTATTACATCCTGCTCTGTAACCTACCAATGTACTATCTGGTACCATTAATTTTGTAGTATTATATCCTGTTATGTAATCTACCAGTGTGCTGGCTGGCACAGGTAATTCTGTATTATTACATCCTGCAATACAACCTACCAATGTGCTCTCTGCTACAGTTAATTCTGTAGTATTACATCCTGCTCTACAACCTACCAGTGTGCTATCTGGTACCGTTAATTCTGTAGTATTACATCCTGCCCTGTAACCTACCAATGTGCTGTCTGGCACAGGTAATTCTGTAGTATTACATCCTACTGTACAACCTACCAATGTGCTGTCTGGTACAGGTAATTCTGTAGTATTACATCCTGCTGTACAACCTACCAATGTGCTATCTGGTGCAGTTAATTCTGTAGTATTACACCCTGCTCTGTAACCTACCAGTGTGCTATCTGGTGCAGTTAATTCTGTAGTATTACATCCTGCTCTGTAACCTGCCAATGTGCTATCTGGTGCCGTTAATTCTGTAATATTGCATCTTGCTCTGTAACCTACCAATGTGCTGTCTGGTACCGTTAATTCTGTAGTATTACATCCTGCTCTGTAACCAACCAATGTACTATCTGGTACCATTAATTTTGTAGTATTATATCCTGTTATGTAATCTACCAGTGTGCTGGCTGGCACAGGTAATTCTGTATTATTACATCCTGCAATACAACCTACCAATGTGCTCTCTGCTACAGTTAATTCTGTAGTATTACATCCTGCTCTACAACCTACCAATGTGCTATGTGATACAGTTAGTTATGTAGTATTGCACCCTGCTCTTTTCCCTACCAGTGTGCTCTCTGGTACAGTTAATTTTGTGGTATTACATCCTGCTCTGTAACCTACCAATGTACTATCTGGTACAGTTAATTCTGTAGTATTACATTGTGCTCTACAACCTACCAATGTCCTCTCTGGTACAGTTAATTCTGTAGTATTACATCCCGCTCTACAACCTACCAGTGTGCTATCTGGTACCGTTAATTCTGTAGTATTACATCCTGCCCTGTAACCTACCAATGTGCTGTCTGGCACAGGTAATTCTGTAGTATTACATCCTACTGTACAACCTACCAATGTGCTGTCTGGTACAGGTAATTCTGTAGTATTACATCCTGCTGTACAACCTACCAATGTGCTATCTGGTACCGTTAATTCTGTAGTTTTATATCCTACTCTGCAACCTACCAATGCCCTGTCTGGTATAGTTAATTCTATAGTATTACATACTGCTCTGTATTCTACCAATGTGCTGTCTAGTGCCATTAATTCTGTAGTATTAAATCCTGCTCTGCAACCTACCAATGTGCTCCCTGGTACAGTTACTTCTGTAGTATTGCATCCTGCTCTGTAACCTACCATGTGCTTTTTGGTACAGTTAATTCTGTAGTATTATATCCTGCTCTGTAGCCTACCAGTGTGCTGTCTGGTACAGTTAATTCTGTAGTATTACATCCTGCTCTTCAACCTACCAATGTGCTGTCTTGTTCAGTTAATTCTGCAGTATTACAGCCTGCTATACAACCTATCAATGTGCTATCTGGTACAGTTAATTCTGTAGTATTACATCCTGCTCTGTAACCTACCAATGTGCTGTCTGGTGCCATTAATTCTGTAGTATTAAATCCTTCTCTACAACCTACCAATGTGCTATCTGGTATAGTTAATTGTGTAGTATTACTTCCTGCTCTGTAACCTACCAATGTGCTATTTGGTACAGTTAATTTGTAGTATTACATCCTGGTCTGTAGCCTACCAGTGCGCTGGCTGGTACAGTTAATTCAGTAGTATTACTTCGTGCTCTACAACCTACCAATGTGATATCTGGTACAGTTAATTCTGTAGTATTACATCCTGCTCTGTAACCTACCAATGTGCTATCTAGTACAGTTAATTCTATAGTATTACATCCTGCTCTGTTACCTACTAGTGTGCTGTCTGGTACAGTTAATTCTATAGCATTACATCCTGCTCTATAACCTACAAATATGCTGTCTGGTACAGTTAATTCTGTATTATTACATCCTGCTCTGTAACCTACCAATGTGCTGTCTGGTGCCATTAATTCTGTAGTATACATCCTGCTCTACAACCTACCAGTGAGCTGTCTGGTACAGTTAATTCTGTAGTATACATCCTGCTCTGTAACCTACCTGTGTGCTGTCTGGTACAGTTAATTCTATAGCATTACATCCTGCTCTATAACCTACCAATGTGCTATCTGGTACAGTTAATTCTGTAGTATTACATCCTGCTGTACAACCTGCCAATGTGCTGTCTGGTACCACTGAAGAAGGTACTGTAATTCCTCATGTAGATAATCCTATGGATTCAATGCTGCTGCATAGAAAGGCTACAGCAAACTGTTTCTCTTCTCTTTGTTTTTAGTACCTGTACCTTATATACTGAATATTAAGGGACCGCTTAGTTTGCTTATAGTACTGTTGTGAACAGAGGAGAGCACCCATTATTTGTAAAAGTCAGGATCACCTTTACTGTGAAATATAACATCATAACTCAAAGATTCCCATGTCTGTAAAATAAAATCCAGCACTCGTTTAAGTTAAGTCTATAAAATCATACCTTCAAGAAGGAAATAGAAGAGTATTCTTAATGTCCATCATAGATTTCTTAGGGATCAAGCTTCCTAATGGCCACAAAGCCTTCCATTAGTTCAACAGACCTAAGACCCTGTAACCAGCAGACAGGTTTGTAGTCATTCTTGAACAAGGTGAGCCTAGCTCACACACCCTCTTCTATTCACAACATGTATGGATATGTACTGTAATCAAGCAAATAGCACACATCACATGTTGACAGTGTTGGTAAAGTACATTTGCAGTGCATGAAGAAAAAGGTAATTTTGTGTAAATTAAAATATAGCATTTTTTGTCACTGTTTTACGTCTCAACCTTGGCCAAGGTGACTGCAGCATAGCTAAATAGTTGTGGGCAGCTAATCAACCTGCTTGTTTTTGGAAGAGTGGAGGGGAAATGGGTTTCTAGACAAAACCCTTGAAACCTTGGAAGAATATGAATTGAGTTCCAGATCTAGAATACCGAGGTAGAAGCATTAGCCACTGAAATACCCTCTGCTCATTTTAGAATTCAACAAACGACAATGCCCTGAAACGAAATAAAGATGAACCACACGTACTCATCAAAATGGGATGTAACATTCTAGCATACATAGTTTATTAATAACCCCGTTTTAGTGTAGAGCAAAGTCCTGCAGTGTTCAGCTATAACTGTTTCATGTTTCTGTACTGTACTGTGCAAAGCAACATCATTGAGTTATTTCACACTAATGGGTTTACAAGAAAAGTACACTAGTGATTAACAGTGCAATTTTTTTACAGTTTGGGGGGGGGGGTGGACCATAATTACTAAATCTGTTGGATGCTACAGCAGGTCTGAAGGAGTTAAGGTCCACCCCATACATAATTAACAGATTTTGGGCTTTGACATTAACAAATTACAGACCTAATCAGGGTTAGAGATTTAAGGAATATAAACATGGTCAATTAATTTGGGAGTCTAGCAGGATTAATTTAATCAAGAATAAATCAGGCCCTTCACAAGATGAATTGAAACTGGGAACCCCACCAAGTTACCATAGTCAGGCTACCTCTGCAAATTTTGTTCATGCAGAACCCACAGTAATAAAGAAAGTAAAATATCTATAAATATAGTCACCTGCAGAATTAACAAGTTTTCATGAGTTCTATCAGCAAGAAAGGAATCAGAGCTCCCATCATAGTTACAGACATAAGACATGATTAGCAGTTTTCATGGAAAGAAATTCACTCTCAAAATGATTAACTGATTCAGGATTCCCATCTTGGCTAGTATGTCAAGGGGCTAAGAGCAATGGTTGATGCTTTGCCTCTTGATGAAAAATCATTTACTGAGTTTTCTTTTATGTTTCCGTGCAACTAGGGATGCATTTTAATTATTTGAAGAATTATGTGAGATGGGCTTTCCTCATGGTTAACAGGGTCAGAGAATCATAGTAGGTTAAATGAAATTATGAAATCCACTTCTTGACTTAATCACCCATGTAATTAGGTTTGTCCTGTATACTGACAATATGAATCTGTTTTTCTGTACATCCACAGATATGTTTTAAATTTTAATTGGACAAAAGTGGTAATAGTAATGGGAGTTTTTCATACCAACAGAAGAATTGTATGTCTGATTTATTAGCTATGAAACAGTGCTATACAAGCTCTTTTTTAACTTTTAACAAATTATGATAGTAAGATGACCACCTTTGATTATGGGTTGAATGTTGGTGAGGTGTATCTTGTGACCACAGGTTAATATAAAGAATACCTAAGCCTGCTATGCCCTTTAGGCAAATAACACTGGTATTTATTAGAAAAAAGACCCTTCTTATTTTGTGTATATCTTGTGATAAAAGAAAAAAAAAATAACATTAATCTCGTTATTAGTCTGTGTTTTATTTTATTTTGTCTGATATGGATTTGCAAAGTTTGCAAATGATACAAACAACAGATGTTGGTTCTTTCTGGTATGCAGCATATGTAGATAATGTCAAGACTACATTTTTTTTTTGGTGGGAAGGGATCAGGTTTTCAGGTATGAACACTAAATGCCTACATATTTGTTTAGACTGTTTTTGTCATTGGTTCTTTATTCTATGATTTATCTTAAACAAAAGTGGCTCTGTGACATAAACTAATTATTGATTATCTTAGTGTCTGCAATAATTAGTCTCTTCTCCTGTAGAGACTGAGGTATCATTGTGGTTTGCTGAATGCTGGTCACTATTTTAGGGCTCACATTTAAAGTACAGTGTAATACTTCAAAAAACAGGAGAGACAGTGCCAATGCAAGCCACTCAGCAAAGTCTCAAGTGGCAGTAACAGCAGGAGGAAACTTGAGGACCACCAGTGTAGGGAACCACTTTGTTAAAACATACAAAAGTGCACCACTCACAAGTATTACTGATGCACTTTTGGATGTTTTTATAAATTAGCTCCCACATTGGTGGTCTTCATGGTTTCTCCTGCTGTTATGTGCCATTTGAGACTTTGCACAGTGTAATACTTCCAACAGGACAGTGGGTAGTATTCTCATACTAAAAAAAATGTAGCAGCCAAATCTGGAGTTTATTTTGCTAATAAATGAAAAAAAAAAATCTTTTAAGGCATGGACAGAACAGAGAGAGAAAATATTACCTTTATTTACTAAGAGTGATTAACACAGAATCCTCAATTTTCTTTGATGCTTGCTGTGTGACTCTCACAGTTCCAGCATTGTTTTTTTATGACTGGTTAGCACATCCTGATGACATTTTCCTCCAAGTGTCTGTCAGTGACTTGTGTTTTATATTATTTTATATAAAACTGTGTATTAGTAATGTACACCAAGCATGATGGTGGCGGACGAGTTCCCCAATATGTCCCTTATTTCATATTTACTGATTTTTACTGTCCATGAACCTGTGTCAAGGATAGCTCTCTCAGTGTTGGCAATATCAAAAAATTATTTTTAGAGACTGTAAGTCTTACAGTTCAGACACTGATGAATATAAATATTATAGTCTCTGTTGCCAAAGAATTGGAAGTGACTTAGGCTGTATACATAACTTACAGAAATTTGAGCATTATGTAATGTTTAAGAATTTGGTATCATAAGTTTTTTTTTTGTCTGTTGTAGGATTTGAATGAAATAAGAGGTTGTGTTTTATAAAGCTTTTATACAGAATACTTTTTAATTCCCCAAAATGTTACATACTTGTGGAACACATGATTGGAATACTTTAGGATATAAGACATGTTTTTGCATCACACATAATATCCTTGAGAAATATATGACTCTTAAGGTTATGGAAACTGTTGAGCAGCATAGATATTTTGCCGTATCTCCGTATATAATGATGTTATGTAGTCCTATCTCGCCTACATTCTTACCCATGGGTTCGGAGCCGAATATCGGATCCGACTCTGCCTATTTACTAGCTCAAAAGTCTCTGGCTGGGCTAAGAGAGTATCCCATAGTACACTGCTTCACATCCCCAGATCTCGTTTGCCACTTGTAGAGCTCAGACATGGTCTCGCTTGGCTGTGGCTAAGTACTCTTTTTGACTTATTTCTCTTGAAAAATTGGTTGCTTTTTACTTCAAAAGCTATTTTAATAGCTATTCTTGCTGCAGTAGTTGTGTTTGTATGTTTAGTAGTGTTTTTTGTGGTATCCCTAACACTTCCCATGGGCTAGGCCCGTTTTAGTTAGAGGACCTAGTCCTCCCTTGTGAGTAGTTCGTCTGTTTCTTATTGTATACCTTTTTTTTTTGAGAACCGTTTAAGTTAGAGGTTCTCTCTCTGTGTTCTCATGGTTATTGTTTGTTGGTTTAGAGCTTCACTCTTCTCTGTGGTACTGTCTGCTGACTAAGTAGTGGGCTTCTCGCCCTTTTTTTTAATTGTTAACGGTAGTTACGCTGTGTGCGTTGCATACGTTGCAAGTCGTTAACTCTGTGGATATGTCTAAGGATCAGAAAGAACATAAGCCTTCTGGCTTTAAAAAGTGTTCAAAGTGCGGATATAAAATGTCCATCACGGATGGACACTCTCTCTGTGTTTACTGTCTTGGAGCCATCCATTTACAGGAGTCGTGTAGTTTTTGCCACGCCTTCAGCCCTAGGGTGCTCCAAGAGAGGAAAAACAATTTGATTTTAAAGGGACTGCTTAAACCATCTTTCGAGGAGGCTGTAGATTTGGCTCCCAGCTCCCAGTCGAAATCTAAGTCCTCCAAGTCCAAGAAAAGGTCTCCGGCTCCATCAACATCTTCAGAGCCTCCTGAAAAAATTACCATATTGGATACTGCATCCTCGGCTCCACCGTCTTCAGGGCCGCAGGAGGTGTCTGTATTAAGTGAATCAGCGTCCGCTCCGATCATTCTTGAACCTATTCGGAGCCGGTCACCGAGTGTGAGGCATGGTTCACCAGATAAGAGGTCTCAGTCTCCATCCATCTCTTCCAAATCCTCCAGGCTTTCTGATTTGGATGTGGATAGGGTGGTGCAGAGGCTCCTGCAGTCGCCGGTGTTGGCTAAATTGTTTTCGGCTCCGACCCAGTCGGCTCCGGAGCCAATTCCTATGGTTGTTTCATCGATTCCTCCTCCGAGCACATCCTTGCTGTCAGAGCTGGTATGTTCCACTCCAAGTGATGTTCTTACGCCGGCTCCGATGCCCCCTCTGTGTTTATCAGTGCCGACCTCGGCTCCGACCATGTCGGTTCCGTATACAGGGTTTGAGACTCGGGTCTCCTCAGTCGGGCCCGAAGGGGATGCCTCGGGACATCTTTTGGTTCCGAGTCTCCCACTCGGTGCATCGGCTAGGGGGACCCTGGTCCCGGTCATGGCCTTGGAGGCCGGTCAGTCCTCGGACTCGGGGGGACCTGCCTTCGAGGCCATGTGGAGCGTGCTGGCCAGGTCGTCAACTGCGTCACTCAGGTCGGTCATTCCATCTCCCACCACTCCGGCAAGGGCTTCTGACACCCACCTGTCCTTGGACAGCAGAGCACCAGGACCTAAAGATACCCCCACGAGCGGTCCCCCACTTTCTGAAGGTCCCTCAGAGCCTGTGCCTGAGGAACCTCCCAAAAAGAAATTGTGCAAGAGGAAGCACATAGACTCCCAGGACGAGTCTCTCACTTCCAATACTGACCTTGAGGAATTGGAAGGGTCCCCTATGTCTTCCTCTGATGATGTTTCCTTCTTCAATATCCTGGAGATACTGAAACAAAGAGGAGACTGGCCTTCCAAAACCCCTTCCGAGGAGGAGTCAGTATTCCTTAAGGCTTTTGGTGCTCAACCTTCCACCTCCTGGGTGTCTCCACACTTCGATGAACTTCTTGACCTTATTTGTCGAAGGGTGTGGGAAAACCCTGATTCTGTGGAGCCAGTACCTCGGCGCCCCAACAAATTTCTCTCCGGCCCTCACGGAAAAGAATTTCTGACAAAGGGATTCCCCGTAGATGCCATGGTGGTGGCGGCAGCCACCCAGAAGGAAGTTGCAGAGTCTTCCTCTTTGGTACATCCTCCTAACAAGGAGTCTAGGACTATGGACTGGTACGGGAAGCGTACCTTGTCTTCAGCCACCTTCACCTTAAGGTCGCTGAACTACTTATCTCATTTCACTCGGCTACAGAGAGATCTCCTGAAGGAGTTGGTAGATACTCTTGCGGGTAACATACCTGAAGTGGTGGCTCAGACAGTCAACGCACATGTTTCTCCCCTCAACTTCATCGCAAACTCATCCATGCGACTCATTTCGTATGTGGCCGAGGGAGCGAGTAGGGTGGCCAGCTCAGGTGTAGCCCTTAGAAGGCAAGCCTGGCTGCGCCTGTGTCACTTTGCGGAGGCCTTCAAGTCTTCCTTCACTGATGCCCCTTTTGATGGTTCCTCCTTCTTTGGGACAAAAGTGAAAGACACCCTCACCAGGTGCGAGAAAGAGGGAAAGACCCTGTCTGTTGTAGGGGTCAGTTTTTTCCCTCCCATCTAGGCCTTACCCCAAGGCTCAGCGAGGGGGAAAGATGTGGTTCAAGAAATCACAAAGATTTTTTCCTGCCGCACAAGGTGAAACCCCCTCCCAAGGCAGGGGAGGGGGGAGTTATTCAGAGAGACGTCGCCCCAGAGGCAAAGGGCCCCCCGCAATTCTGGGGACCGCGACTCTTTTTGTGGCTCCCCATACTCTCATTCCTGAGGGTATGCCCGACTGTGCTTATCCAGAGCCAGTTGGGGGTCGAATTTCCTTGTATCCAGAAGCCTGGGAAAACATCACCCAGGACCGATGGGTATTAAGGATAATTTCCGGAGGTTACACCATTCCATTCTGTTCAGTACCCCCTCCCACCAGAAGAATCCCAGACATTCCACCCAGTCAAAGGGTTCAAGCAGCCTCAGTGGTATCTCAGCTGCTAGAAAAAGGAGTCATCCAACCAGTCCCCTCAGACCAGATCGGATTAGGGACTTACTCAAGATTCTTTTTGGTGCCGAAAAGAACAGGGGACCTGAGACCCATACTAGATCTCAGTCAACTCAGCCATTACGTACACAAGTCCAAATTCTGTATAGTCACCCTGCAATCTATCCTCCCATTGTTGGGAAAGGAAGTATGGATGTGCTCCATCGACCTGAAGGATGCTTACTACCATATCAAAAAGGACAGGGCATCCAGGTGTCATCTATGCTTCCGGCTGAGAGCCAGACATTTCCAGTTTCGAGCCCTGCCCTTTGGTCTCACCACAGCCCCCAGGGTGTTCACCAAGTGTATGGAAGTGGTGACGGCTCACTTGAGACATCAAGGATTGCAGGTGTTTCCATACCTGGACGACTGGCTCCTCACCGCCCCCACCAGGCATCTACTTATTCAGACCAGGGACACTGCTATCAGTCTATGTCACCAATTGGGCATTACGATAAACTGGAAAAAATCTGCCTTGTTGCCCTTACAGCGTGTCACCTTTATAGAAGCAGAGCTGGACACCATTCAAATGCGAGCGTTCCTACCACAAGAAAGGATCACAAGGTTGCAACAACAGATTCTCACGCTGATGCCTCTGAGACATGCAAAGGCAAGACTGATTCTTCAACTCCTAGGGACCATGGCAGCTACTATCGTGTTGGTGCCGTTAGCGAGATTACACATGAGAATTCTTCAATGGCTTCTCTTTGTCCAATGGTTTCTCCAAAGACTTCCGCTATCCCATCCAATCCTAATGACAGCAAATGCAAGCAGGACCTCCGTTGGTGGCTGTGCACCAACAACTTGAATGTAGAGAAACCCTTTGTTCCACCCATCCCTGTGGCCACAGTGACTATGGATGCCTCCCAGATAGGGTGGTGGGGGCATTATCTCTGCAGGATGGTCCAAGGCACGTGGCAGGAGCATGAGATACATTTGCACATAAACGTCCTGGAGATGAGAGCAGTGCTTCTTGCGTTGCAGGCACTTCAAGAAGTCCTCCCTCTAGGGACTATTGCGATACACTCAGACAACATGTCAGTAGTGTGGTATCTCAACGAGCAAGGAGGAACCCGATCTTATCCACTATGCAGGGAGGCCATGCGCGTGTGGCATTGGGCAATAGCTTCCCAACAGTTTCTAGTGGCAACGCACATCCCGGGGAAGACCAATGTGATAGCAGACAAGCTAAGCAGGGTGATTCTTATGCCCTACAAGTGGTCCCTGAATCGCCTGGTGGCAGAGCGAACCTTCAGCAGATGGTGTCAACCTTGCTGCGACCTTTTTGCCAGCCCCCCTCAATGCGAAATGCAGCAACTACTTCTCGGTGATCCCCCCCACCGGGGGAATCACCCAGGGATGCTCTAGCTCACAATTGGCCCTCCGGTCTGCTTTATGCTTTCCCTCTGTTTCCCCTTCTCTCAAGGGTGATTCAGAAAGAGCAATCCTTGGGAAAGCAGGATGATTCTGATTGCCCCACATTGGCCTTGTCAAGTATGGTTCCCCTTCCTTCAACCCTACCTTGTGGATACTCCTTGGATTCTGGAACCCCTTCCAGACTTACTGACACACATGTCGGGACAGTTCCACCCCTCTTTGCGGACACTCTGGCTGACAGCCTGGCTACTCCACTTCCATCCCTAGTCAGATGTCATAATTTTTCGCCAGACGTAGTCCATATTTTGTTGTCCTCTCATAAATCATCCACTAGAAAAATCTACTTTAGCAAATGGAAAAGATTCTCTATTTGGGCTCATTCCAGAGGCATTGATCCCTACACTGCTCCAATTGATTCTGTTTTGGAATTTTTGTCTATATTGTTCTATCAGGGGTCCACTTCAGCCACCATCAAAGTCCAGCTGGCAGCTATATCAAACTTCCACGTGACCAATGAACCTAGCCTTGTGGCACACAGACTATGTAAAGCATTCCTTAAAGGTACCCTATTGCTTCGTCCCCCAGTATCACAACCTGTTATGCCCTGGGACCTCAATTTTGTTCTTCAAGCCCTCACTCTTCCTCCCTTCTAGCCTGCCACTACCTGCGAGTTAAAGTTTCTAACATGGAAAACGGCCTTTTTAATAGCTATCACTTCAGCGAGGCAGGTCTCCGAAATCCAAGCCCTTTCCATCAAACCCCCATATTTGATCTTCCATAAAGATAGTCTCCCTTAGACCAAACCCGTCATTTCTTCCCAAAGTGACTTCCCTGTCCAATATAAGTCAGTCTATTGTGCTGCCAGTTTTCTTCCCCAATTTTTCCAACGAGGCAGAATTCAGATTTCACCAACTAGATGTACATAGACAGTTGCGCTTCTATCTCCATCGGACAAAAGAAATTCAGAAGTCTGACCATCTCTTTTCTGAAAACTGGCTTGGTTCTCCAGTATCCAAAGTCACACTCTCTAGATGGATAGCCAGCTGTGTTTCCTTCATCTATCACACAGCAGGTAAAACTTTGCCCTTTCCACCTAAAGCCCACTCCACAAGAGCTGTTTCCACATCCACAGCCTATCAAGCTAGATTGTCGATGGATGATATATGTGCTGCGGCCACTTGGGCTTCTCCTCACACTTTTGTCTCTCATTACAAATTGGACGTGATTTCCAGGGGCAGATCTTCATTTGGCTCCACAGTTCTCAGGAGTATTTTCCTATGAGCCACCCGGGTTGTAGGTGCTAGGGACGCTGTCCCATGGGTAAGAATGTAGGCGAGATAGGACTACATAACATCAAGACGTTATATACTCACCATAACGTTCAATGTATGTAGTCCATCTCTCCTCACATTCTTACTTACCCTCCCGCCTTCCCCCCTGCCTGAAGGATTTGGAGGTAAAATTTTATCATGCAAAGTCCCTTTGATTAATTTGTTTGGATATTTTGTTTGTATGGATGTGTGTTATGTGTGCAATAACTGAGTGGTTTGCAGCAAACTAGATCTGGGGATGTGAAGCGGTGTACTATGGGATACCCTCTTAGCCCAGCCAATCAGAGACTTTTGAGCTAGTAAATAGGCTGAGTCGGAGCCAATACTCAGCTCCGAACCCATGGGTAAGAATGTAAGGTGAGATGGACTACATACATTGAACATTATAGTGAGTACATAACTTCTTGTTTTGCCATATATGAAAGCTGTAGTATCTAAAAACACAATTATTACTCTGCTACTAAGAATAGAGAATAAATGCCCTTGCAAACCATGGCACATTTAACTAACAGCATTCTTGGTCCACGATATATCAGTTCCTTTGAAGGGGCTGCATCAGAAAGGCAAGGCAATTTGTAGCCTGAGGACTTAGCTGAGTTGAATTTCACCCTTCATTGCTTCTTATCAACATATATAATTAGGTAGTTCTTTGCATAGTCTTGCATAGGTCACATGTCTGCTATTAAGGAGTTAACTTTGTTCTGATTCCGAATTAAACAACTAGCTCTCTTGGCCTGACAGCATTATGCCCATTGTCCGAAATTTACATTTCAGCACCTTGGAGAGTGGTCGACTGTGACTCATTTGTTAAAATGATGTTATCAGACTTAAACCAGTTTCCTTTATCATTTTATTAGATGTTTTTTTTTCAGTGTCCTTCAAAGCTTTAGCTGTCAGATAGTACCCAAATAAAAACTGATACTCCCACTGGACATTTTATAGGTTTACAGGTAAGTATTAGGTTAGCTGTCTCTGGGGGAAATTTTAAGCCTAGCCATTTTCCCTTTTTGTGTATGAATTAACCTATTCCATTTGGTTAGAGACTGGTGTTACCTATTATGTGGTTTATAATTATATATTACCCCTAATGACAATAACTGGGATCATATCATAGATAATGTTAGGGGACCCATGTGTGGGATAAAGAATTTAAGAGCTGCCTCTGTCCATTAGTAGTATAGGGATCAGTCTTGAGGTAAACTTTCTGTTTTTCATTCATAGAGACAAGTTGTGCTTCATACGGACAGGAATGAACTTTGTTTAATATGGATGGGGGGGTCTGTTTCAGAGCAGTAAGATATACATTTCCCTCCAACCATTCTGTTGCTGTTGCAGAAGAGGTTCAGATCCCTATGGCATGTATTTCTGATGTCACTGGACTTGCTGATATGTAGTAAATCCAGCAGTACTGGGTTGGAGCATGTCTTGTATGGCAGACACAAGTCACTTGTTAGCGGTCTGTAGGATACCAAGTATAGTGACAGGGCTTTGAGGCAGTCCATGCAGGACATGTTGTTTTGGCCTTTTATCCTTTTAGTAAAGTATCTTAGTAGCATTCCAGTGGTTGCATGTGTCTGGACAGATACATGCCAAAAGAGGCATTATATTCAATGAGTGGCTTAATAACAGATGAGTAAAGGGGGACAATGGCACCCCTATTATCTAGACACAATCCATTTGTTTATAGGCTGTGCAATATAGAAGGACTTTCTTTCAACAATGGTAGTTAATATCCAAAGAAGTTCCTGTATCCCAAACAACTGGGTCACGACTTAGGGGTATATTGTCAGTGTGGGAGTTCCCTGGGGTAGCTGACTTCTCAAAGGATACAGTAATGCACTTCCTGGAATTTATTCACAGTCCCTAATTTTGGTACTAATTTTTAATTTGGGAGAAACCTTCTTGAAGAATAATTAAGTCATTTGGGGATTCAGTAACTGCTTATAGCATGCAGTCATCTGTAAACTTAGTCAGCCACAGCCTTTTTGTACTGGCTTTTAGTTCACAAAAGTAAGCGCAAAACAGGAGAGGTCCAAGCACAGAACTCTGACGGACATCACTGGTGACTGGTCTCTTTGTGGATGTAAAATCCCCTGTTTTGATTTCTTGCATCCTATATCTGAGTCAGTTAGCAATGTAGCAGGAGAAAAGTGGGATTATTCACAATTTTTCCACCGTGTCTGAGTGAGGAGTTGTCATAAGCTTTGGCTGGGTTGAGGTATGTGGTGTGTACCATTCTGCTTTCATCCATTGCTTTGGAAACATTTTCAAAAAAAAAATCACCAGATTGGGTAAACATGACCTGCCCTTGATGAATCCATACTGAGACAGGTCCAGTGTTTGGAGGGTCCCTATCTCCTGATTGATGCGTTGCATGATAAGTATTTCCATGGCTGTGCATATGAGGCTGGTCAGACTTATGGTCCTGTAATTGCCTTGGTCTGTGGAAGTTCCTTCCTGTATTCAAAGAATGACTGTAGCTGTTATCTATTTGCTTGGACAAAACCTGTATGGATGCTGAGACTGAAAAGTATTAGGGATGTGCTTCATGCTAGTTAAGATGCATCCAGGGATATTTTTAAGACCCATCAATGCATTATTTTGAGATTGTGATAGCTCTAGTAAAACTTGGTCTTGTTTGATAGCTGAATATGAGCCAGTTTCAGGTATATCTTGAGGGACATTCTGAGTGGAGATGAGCATAAAGTTTGAGCTAAATTAATCAGTTAGTATGTTTGCTCTACCTTCAGCTTTGCTATAGTTAACATTGTTCACAATCAGCTCAGTGCATTGCTTTTTGTGATTTAGAGATTACAAACACAGCTAAAAATTACCTTGTGATTGTCTTTGGCTTGGATAGCCATTTTAGCCTCAAACTTGGCTTTGGTAGATTTTCTTAGGCTCCTGAGTTGTTTGTTTCATTGACAAGGGCTTTGACATTCTTGGAATTGCTCCTCTACTTTTGGTTAAAAATCTCTTCATGTTATTAGGTTTGGCTCGTTGATATTATGGTTCTACCATGCAGGTTTTTTTTTTTCTGAGGTTTGGCATGCACTTGTTCCTAAAGGGTACAGCTGCATTTATGCATGTTAGAGTATTCAGCTGAGTTAACTGGGTTTGGTGGGGATTTGAAGCTTGCCAATGTATCACTTAGGAGTTGGTAGTTTGTCTTAAAGAAACTTCTAAAAGTAGCTTGGGTAGAAGGGATCGCTAGTTTCAATTTTATTTTGAAGGAGACTACTTTATGGTCAGACCTAACAAGTGAAGAATATATGCAAGGGACGGTGCAAGATGGTCCTTTATTAGTAGGGACAAAGCTCCAAGATGTCCCCCCCCCCTCCGTGGGTACTCTGACTTCATTGTTCCGGGACATTTGTATTTAGAGAGTCCAGGAATCTCTGCGCTCATACATTAGTGGTGGTATAAGTTTCCTGGTCTATAGTTGGATAGTTTAGATCACCTAGGAAAATAGTATTAGGTTAAATACAGAGTGATTCTAGTTCCTGCAGATAAGAGCCATTGTTTTCTTGTATCATGGATGGAGTTCTGTAGCTAACAAATATATGCTATGTATGGGACCTTACTGATTGTTATTTATACATGAAGAAGCTCTAGTGCATCATGCTGCTTTATCAGCCTTTATGTGAGTCTCATATTGATGAAAATCAAGACACCACCACCTTTTTTCCCCTCCTGCTCAGTAGCTGGATTGTGTGGGGAAGGCATTATAAGTCTGCAGAACCAGAGTGCTCAACACTGTTTTAAACCATGTCTCTTGTCAGTACAAAAACGTCTGTGTCCTCCAGTGTGAGAAGGGGTTGATTGGGTGTGGCCTCGTAGAATTGATCAGTAATGCCAGAATTGATCAGTAACGCCTTTATATTTTCCTTTTCTTGTTTCACTGTATTGGTTGGTTTATCAGGTTGACATCGTCTAAAACAGTCGCTTAAGGGGAGGACAATGTCTTTGCCAATAATCAAAATCTTAGAGGGAAAGAAGAAGCATCATGGTCTATTGATCATGTGCTGCCAGGCTGACAAATATTTGACCCCCTTTGAATGATACCAAAAACTAAGCCAGTTATTGAAGTCCGTTATCTTCTGCTCATATTGCAGCATCATTCTTGGGGAAGGGAAAATGCTGCTCAGTGCTAGGCTCATACTTGCCTCAGACACAATAGTCTGAGAGCTCCATCAGATCACGCATGAAGTATGACAGAGTCATACTGGTTATTGTTCAAGGACTTGAGTGAATGCGTGATCTGATGGATTCTGGTACCAGACAAGCATTTACTTCACTTCACTGAAAAAATTAAAAAATATGTTTTATTTATTTGAAGTATCGAGTATTTCAAAGACTATGAGAAAGTTGATATTCCATTCTGGCAATATGTAAGTATCACAGAGACTCTTTTAAGAGATAGATGGATGGCTGGATGGATGGATGAATCAGTCAATCACACTGTAACTAGTACTACTCAATTTCTCTCTCATTGCTGTTGTTAGTCCAAAGACTGGAGTATATCATGGCAAGGTTTTAATGGCCTTTCATCTCGCATGACGACATTTAAAAAGTTATGATAAGAAGATTTGAATAGTTTTAGAATGTTCTCCCTCTCTCAGTGACATGTAGCTTATGCCCATGTCAGCTTTGGGCAGAATTTTCTTTAAAGGAGTGCAGACTTTCTTGAAGTAATACAGTGGGATTTTGCAGATTATTTTTGTAGGTGTTGGCAGATGTCAATAATATGTAGTTGTAGAGGAGTATATCATATTTTGTTCAGGTCATCGATTTGTGCCACACCCTTGGTCAAAAGTGGATCAGAGATGCACACGGAAATGCATTCATTAGTTTGGCATATTCTGTCTCACCACTGACTTCCCTGTATAGCCAACCAGTGGCTCACCACTGACTTCCCTCTATCAGGTTTCCAGCATTTAGTTAGCAAGTTAATAGCAGTTCTGTAGAGCTGATGAACCCTCCCAAAGCTTCCCATGGAAGGAAAATACTATATTTTGTGCTGTACTTGACACTAGCCAGTAGCCATTCAGGCTGATTCTTGTAACAAGGATGCCTTATGTCCCTGCAGTGATCACTAGTGTTCTTTTTGGTACTAGTCTAATGCACCAGAGAGAAAACGTCTGTGCAAAAGTAGTTGTCTCTTGTTTTCCCTTTTCCCTTCATAAAGATCAGTGAATGCCTAAGCATTTTGGTGTGTGTACATATGTGTGTGTGTGTGTGTGTGTGTGTGTGTGTGTGTGTGTGTGTGTGTGTGTGTGAGCATGCACATGCTTGTGTATGTGCACGTGCATTAAGGTACTGTAGAGTAATGAATAGCTGACAATCAACATTATTTATAAGCTGGGACAGCTTAGTAAAGTAGGTTGATCCTGCTAACAGTTAACTGGAGAATGCAGATGTCATGGAGCTTGCAAAGTAGAAAAAAATCATTCTTATGACTCTGGTTTACTTCTGACACACTCTTCCAGAGAACAGTGTGTGAGATGCTAAATAGGAGATGATTTATCTTTAACAGCTGCCTTCTCAGCAAAACCTATCATATTCTTTTTCACAGCAAGCAGAAACTGAGATACAAAATCCAGCAGTAATGCCTGAGACATCAGGTTTTGGATTATAATTTTGGCAGTTTTCATGTGACCTCAGCGCTCTTGTCACACATCACTCAGCAAAATGTTTTTATATGCATGGATCTGAGTGTCCGTTATACACAATACGTACAACACAGACAAACACACATATTGCCTGTCTGAATTTCTTAGTAAAATCCCAGATCGTGGTGCATGCATACTTTCCTTGTAACTAAAACCGAAAGGAAAATAACTTGATTTGACCTCCATTTATTTCAGTTGTAGTCAGATGAGCGAGTTTGAGGGCAGTTGGTCAGAAAACAAACTGGACTTTTTTTGTATCTTTGACAGAATTGTTCTGACAGTCTCTGGTCTGAAGGCATGCTTACTTCCATCTACATCATCCTTTTACTTGCCTTGACACACGTGCCCAATGGCATTATTTATTACATTGTTATTGGTCTTGTCCCTGCATACTTAATTGTTCCCACTGGGTAGCAGATGATTAGCCTAAATGGATTTAACCTCTCCCCCTGTCCGTTTTTTTTTTTTGGGGTGGCATTAGTAAGGTAAATTAAATGGACATGTGTCCTACTTGTAAGTTGTAGGTCACATATATATACCTTCGGGCTGTTAAGCCATCTGTCCATTTCTGAAAACCTGATATATTACAAGAATATTGTTCACTTGTCATCCTGGCTGAGGTCCAAAACTCAGGGTTATTTAATCTGCACATCTTGCTAGAGGTAGGAGTTTTGGGATTATTACTGACATTGTCAGACCAGTAATGGACAATGTTGTATTATCCTTGTTTTTGTGCTGATCACGTCATATAGGAATGTGATGAGGATATGAAGAAGTATTCAGGAAAGAAGGTAATATGAACAAACATCCTCATTTACATTTGTGACTTTATCATGTATTGCAGATATTAAGAATTCGAAATATGTTGAAGAGGAACATTTGTATTTATGGCATTTTCCAACAGCATTTCCCACTTCAGCATGTAAACTTAACGAGTTTACCTCTGCAGCAGTCTGCAAAAATTGTAAAACAATGATGGGACAAAGGCAGGTTACAGCTGATTCAAGCTGTGTAAAGTTCATATCTTATGTAATGTCCATGTTGAAATGGTACAGATAGTAATGTGTCAGGGTAAGTTAGACATCCGTCTTTTCTGTGGTCCACAATGTAAAGCATTAAAAATAAGGGCAGTCACATTGGCATAGTGTGGATAAGCTACTGTCCAGATGTATAAGATCAAAAGGTTAATGGGACAAAGTTTTAACATTTGTCCACATAGCATACTCCAATGCATGATAAAACTAGAGCATGGAAAAAGTTGGGATATGAAAACTGCAGTTTGTTCAAGTTCTTGCCTGCGGCAGAACAAATACTCCTTAGTCTTGAGATTTTGGTGTTAAGAGAAAAAGGGATTTGTTTTCAGTTTTTAATAAAATGGTTTCATTCCTTGAAAGTTCAAGATTGCCCAAGCTTCCAGAGAACTCTCTTGATCCCTTTAGCGCATCTAAGCCTGATTAGTTTCATTTCTGCTAGAGACACCCTGCAGAGTTTGATGAGGGTTGATTCCAGAATGCTGCAGTGGCTGGGGGTTACTGTAATTGACACTCTTCCATTTTAAAGTTTGCAGTCACAGATAAAAGTAGCATTCTATACATGCTGTTAACTGCTGTGGTTTTAGGCATGTTTGTACTTTGGTCAAACCTTTTCTTCACTTATGGATGACAACTGCAAATCACTACTGTATTTGGTCCTAGACTCTAGACATTTTATAGAACTGTGTAGAGTACAACCTGCACTCTTTGATTATGTGGTCATTATGTATGTATATATATATATATATATATATATATATATATATATATATATTTTTTTAACTTTTACCATTTGTTTGTTTGAAGTCCACCCTTTTTGTAAAGTAATTTTTTGTAAAGGACTACAAAATTATTGGGTTATTCACAGGTAAGCATGCACTCTCTCTCTCTCTCTCACACACACACACGCACACATGTACATATAACATTGTCTTTGTTGCATTTTACTTTTACTTGAATGTGCGCTGCCCTAATATGCCAACAACCAGCATCTTCCCTCAGTATTCAGTGCCACAACTTGGATTTTCTGTCCAGAGAGCTAGGGCAGGCCTGCAGTGCAAGTCAAACATTTATCTTCTCATTTGTTTTGGGATGGGGGATCACATAATCAGACTGCCGCTAGATTGAACATAGACAGCGATGCTGTATGTATGCAGGAAGTTTGTGCTGATGCATGACACTACATAATTTATAACGAGAGCAGCCAATTGAGGATGGAGTAAGGGCTAGAATACATAGTGTCCTCACTGCAGACTTTTGCAGAAGCATTTCCTACATTTATCACAACACATTTTTGCAGATATTCTCAAGGGAATGTGAAAAACAGACTCCCAATGGTCACATGCCAGGAAGATCTGTGTGGTGATGGTGAAACTTCTTCAGACAAACGGATAACGGAGCAGTATGTGAAATGAGGCTCTGAAGATTTTGGTGAGATGAGATTAGAGGAGGTCTGTGGTTCAGAGGGTAGATAGCTCACAGAGGCATATCCAACAGGATCCTACAGGGTATTCACAGATTGTCATTTGGTGTGCAAGATACGGAATGTTGCATTACAGAATTTTCCTTCAGTGCTAAAGCTACAGAAGTGTGATATAATATATTATCAGATTAGTGTCAGCAAAGAAAGAGCAAAGCAGCTTTAATGTAATGTTTGCATCTAGCTGTGTCTTTCACATAGGGAGCAGCTCAGAGAATCTGCCTTCTTAGCACAGAAACGGTGACCGTGTTGTCATTACTGGCTGTAGGAATCCGAGCTGTGGCACATGTCACCAATTTCTGCTTTTATTGCCTGCTGGGAAGAACACAGGGATTTTAAATGATAATGCCATGTTGCTGGCTGTATGGGTAAGGCTAAAGTGTCACTTAGGATTATAAGTTACCTTTGTTAGATCCTAAGTTCTTGTACAAGTACAGATAATCAGTAAAGGAAACTGAGCAGGGAAATGACAAAGATTTGTGTGTGCCTTGAATGAAGCTGCATGAAAAGAGCCAAGAAGCACTGCATAAAGCATTACGTATTCCAGGTTCATTGTATGTTTTCATATAACTGCAATAAAAGTTTAGATACATACTGACACGTGCCCTACATACAGCATGGGACAGGACAATCACAGTATGTGCATGTGTAAACACTTCAGAATGTAGTGACTCACTCATAGGTTCATAGGATGATACTAGGTTATTGGCCCAGAGGCCCTTATAAGCCTAGCCAAGAATTTTTCCCATGTTCCCACAAAGTCAGCATCTGTTTCCCCTGTCCAGCAGGGACACAGGTGGGATCCCAGAGGTGTATTTTCCGTTTCCCTTCCAGTTGTCCAGGTTCCTCTTAAAGAGGGCTAGAGAGGTACTCTGCTTGACATGGAGAGGGAGTCTATTCCACAGATGGGGGAGTCTTTGGGACACACATCTATCTTGCCAACAAGTTCTTTTAATGTCACAGACCAGGTTGAGTCCTTGTATGTGGGTTGCATGAGATGAGTTTGACTTACGGATATGCACCTCCTCAAGGCTGGGTCTGAGATGGCCTTGTATACCAGACACAGGTCACCTCTGAACAGTCTGTAGAAGACTGAGTAAATGGACAGGGCTTTTAGCCTATCTGTATATGATAGGTGTTTAAGACCCTGGATTTTCTTGGTAAAGTTCCTCAGCATGAAAAATGGCTAATTTACTGAAGCAGTAAAAGTTAGCAAACATTTGATTTTTTTAAACAAGTTAAAGCAAAAGAATTTTAAATTAAAGTGTTTCTTTAATTAGTTGGCAAAATTGTTAAGGTGTTTGCCTTACAAAGTACAGTGTTTAATTCTCAGGTGGGATAATTGACTAGGCTTAAAATGGCCCACAAGGGCAATTAGCCTTGTATTAACCTAAACATTTAGAGACAGTCACATGGAATCATGTGTGCTTAGTCACATGTCAGCAAATGCAAAACCTTGCTTTGTACTATACCAGAGATCAGACAAACTGCTGTTTTGAAGGCAAAGGCCATGGTCAAAGTCCAGAAACACAGCACTAAAAGTGTGCGTGCTTCAAGGGTCTAGTTTAAGTCAGAGGGACTGTGCCTTCTAAAACTTCTAAGTGATATATCAGTTTGTTTGAGCTCTGGTTCACGGAAGTATGTAGATGCACGCTCCCTCTCTGTCTCTCTTCCCTTTATCTGGTTACTTGGTATATTGTAGGGGGTAGAGGAGTATGGCCCTCCTCTTGGACTGAGGTCATGTGTCCTGATGCACTTTATTCAAATGTATCTGTTTGTATACATGTACATATATTTAGATAGATATATGATGGATATAGACAGATCTAGACTTTGCCAATACAACCTTATAGGTAATGTAATCTCTGAATATTCATGCAATCCTCTTATTGACTTCTGCACTTTCTCAGTATATGACTGTCCAAGTCACTTAATCACAACCAGCCCATTCTTGTTGGGGTAAAAAGTACTGCGGGCTCATTACTGCCTTGGATGTCACAGAGATGGCAAATGATAATAGAGTGACATGAGGGTTCATTGATTGCCTTGGGAGTTACAGGATTGGCATAAGGGAAACAAATGAGCGGCTAGTGACCCCCATCCCTTTGGAGGATGTGGCTTAAATCTCCTGAGCATTGTAGATAAGGGAGAAATTCAGTGAAATTGTCTAATTGCCCTGTGTATTTTGAGTGTACAGATATGCATGCTTCCGTGAGCTGGAAACCTAGTGTGAGCACACATGAGGAGAGGTAGTCATGGTGTACCTCCTTCTAACGCTCGGTGTTATAGTGCTAACATATCACCATAAAAATGAAAGAAAACGTATATAAACAAGGATGCAGGGAAAACAAATTGTATTATAAATTAACAAGAAGGCAGTCTCTTGAGGATGGGCATGTGTGGTAATCAGCAAAGCCATACTGGGAGGGGAGGTGAGGAAGTGTGCTGCTTTCTGTGAGACTGACCCCGCACAGTAGTTTTGGAATTGCTGGAAGTAGAATTTTTATTCTACAGTAAAGCCCCTTAAAGAATGGAGCGAATACTTTGTAAAACAGCAACTGCAGAGTTCAGCTGTATAAAAACAAAGGGTTGAAATGATTCTGAATGTTTATGTATGCTAAATTATGTACATTTAAGGCATCTAAGTGCTATTCCTTGGGAAGCATTAAACAAATTTGATGGCATGATATCTGAACTAGAAACCACTAGAAAGTACATAAATGGAATAAGAGGTCATTGGAAAGCATTTCTTTATTTTCTAGCTGCTGACACTGATGATGGATTGGTTGAATTTGAAGCATTAGGAGCATACATTGCCTGACCACATTACTTCCTGGCACCTCCTTATAGGGGAGCTCCCAGGAAGATGTATCTTACCAGCGGTTTCCAAGTTTAATTCAGAGACCTGGTATCTGAGCAGTCAGAGAGGTGATGCATTAACTTTGAAGCCACAAAATGAGGCTTACAGGAACTATTATGCAGGCATTATAAAAAAGAGTTTCAACAGACAGAAAAAAGTAAGTAATCTGACAGCAGTGTAGCTCCTACTTTTATGGATGTACTTTTTGTAATGTAGCCTGTTAAAAGATTGTTCTCTGTGTGTGAAGTACAAGGTACGTAGTTTTTTTGACACAGCCAACGTGTCACAAAACTCTTGTAACTCATGTCTGACTGTTTTGCAGCCTGTGCTATATTAGGACTGGACTAGCATGTTATGTACAATGATCACAGAACCATGACCTTCCATTGCTTGGTCTGTTATAGCAAGGCGCTGCCACACTGGTGACTGCTTTTGTACTTCATTTTTACCCTTTCTTCACAATCCACCTACTTTTTTAAATTGTTTTCAGCAGGATAAATGAACTAGTCTTTTGCAGGCTGCTTTTGCTAAGAACTGGAGCATAAGAGCAAGGTTAATTAGACTGTAAAAGTAACCAATCAAACAGTATGTTTTTGGAGGATGAAGAAAATTGTAGTAATCTGGAAAAAAACCCCCACAGTGCAGACATTGGGGTAAAAGGGACGATTCCAAATGGATAGTGCCCATATGTGTGAACTAATCCCTAGGCTCCAGAGCTATGAGGCAGAAGCATTACCTACTGAGATATTATGCTGCCTGCATGCATCAGACACTACAGTAGAATGAACATTTTATCTGATTAATGGCACTTAGCTTGCTCGTTTTGAAAGTTTGTGTCATTCATGCTGATTTACATTAGATGTCATACATGTTTGAAAGTGGTATTTTAAATATGTTCCTTCTGACAAGTGTGTAGTTCTTTCTTGAACTGTTTTTTTTTTTATATATATATATATATATATATATATATATATCTGGTATACTTCATAATTAACTACTTGCATCCAAACAAAGCCTGACTTGTACAGGTCTTTAGCCTCTGAGTCAGCTCCCTCCCCACATAGATGTCAGTGCATCACTGCTATAAATGGGCATTGTACATGGTCATCTTCCGAACTTTCTGGTCACAGTTGAGCATCTTGAATCTCCAACTGTGTCATCAGTCCTTTGGGTCAGCCTGATTTCAGAGTGTTCAGATAAATAACTCTATTGAAAATCCTTATCTTTGCACATTACTTTTGCTGTAGGTGTTGCCCCCCCCCTCCAATATTTTTGAGATGTCTGCCAGCAAGGTGGATAACATCTTTGGTGCAGGAAACAGATATTACACAAAGAGTTTTAAAACTTGTATCCTTTTTTGCCTTGGTCCAGAGCATGACATGCCCATTTTCCCAATTGTGGTGTATTTAACCAAAGGACTATAAAGCAAGGGACAGCATCTTTTCAGAAATACTTCCAACTAAACAGTACAAATACCTATTCACAGTTGTCATGTTGTTCGGTAGATCCTTCTCTATCTACTGAAGAAAATGACCTCATCCAAAGACCTTGTAGCCAAGGGAGAAGAGAACCTGGGGTGATGAAGAATCTATACCAGAGTCCGACAGACACCACCCGTGCTCAAAAACAGGAGGTTTGATAAGGTGCCTTTACAGCTTCTGCTCCTGGCATGTGTTTTTGGCAAGACAGTGGCACAATGCCTTCAGTAAACTGCTGCAACTTCAGTTGCTAGCATATACTCAGAACCATCAGCTGATGGACAGCCTTTCAGTTTCCAAGCAAACTGAGATTTAATGCCCACATTATCATCAGCATAGGTAAGGCAGTATTCTAATGTTGTTTATACAGGAAGAACTTGAAGACCAGATTGGGATCTCATTCTTCTAACCACATATCAAGACTTTCACAGTGGTCTGTACACGCTAGTCTTGGGCCAGTGCTAGTGGGTACAGTGGACTGTACCCACTAGCACTGGCCCAAGACTTTTGTTTCTGTCTTATATCTTGTATCATTCAGCTTGAGCTAAGGGACCTCCTCATCCAGGCTTCCTCGCAGGACCTCTTTGGGTTGTCAAAGAATTTTGTGGATTTCCTAAAATCAAGACAACCAACCTCTGAAGAGTACAGAGTGCTAAAGGTACTCACTGCTAAAATAAAAATTGAATGGTCTCCCAGGAAAAACCCTGATACCTCAAATTCAGAAGTAGAAGAACTGGTTTATGAGAACCAAAACTCTCCATTGTTTATACATGCAGTCTGAGAAAAGGACATTCTATCCTTACCCTTAACACCTGTGGATGACCTTCACATGAGATATTTAAATGGGAAGCTAAAGGATTTCTCTCAGGGACAGATACAGAAATTTTCTGGGTTTGCCTTTGCTAAATCCAGTGGCTGTTCTTTCATTTCTGGAAGTTCTGAGTGATGCATTTTGTAGTGTCTCTTTCCAGCCTGACCTAAAGTCAACTACTCCAGTGAAACCAAACTACTTGTGTAGGGTCCATAACTTCCACAAGCACTTGTGCTAATATCCAGTTGCTGATCCAGCAGTGGTGTCAGTGGATTCTAGCAAGGGATCATATGTGGCTGCATGTAGCAATACTGTTCTCAATGACTAGAAGGGTATGGTAGTCATTATAGGGAACAGTCCTGCACCTCGGTTATCCTGTTAAGGCCTTTAATTGTCTGTCACACGTTACAATTCCAGGAATCCCTCTGACCAGTTTAAACAGAAGGCAGAAAAAACAGAGGACAAGGACCTAGAAATGGAGATGATTTATTTATACAGCCACAGTATAAAGGATTTCAAGTACTCCATTAATTGTGGCTGTAATACAATTGTTTCATCTTGTTTTTGTGTGTATGAAACATGGCTGGCTAGGGGCTTGGACTTGGACTTACTAAGGGCATGTGAAGGCAAAGCTCTTTGATGCCCCTCTGGTTAAGCAGGTTCTCTTTGGATCCCCAGCTAGAAGGTGTTTACATAGTCTTTCCCTTCTCCTCCAGTTTTTTAATCAGTTAAAAGACCTTTTTTTTTTCTCATTCCCCATTACTAAGGTATGTCAGAAATTACCTATGTAATGGCTGACTCTTCTCCACTAAACAAGAAAAGACAAAGCCTCGAAAGTGTAAGAAAGGCTTGTTACAGATGAGAAGAGAAAGTCTAGAGAGCATCATGGCTAAAACAATTGGAATAAACTATTATTAGTAAAGTTTGCACCTCCACCTTCAACCCGCACCCTAACTGCCACCTCTGGGGCACAGCCAGAGAAAGCCCTGACTGCACCTAATGTGCCGTGAGTTTGATTAGTGGCTGTGATGTCTAAAGAAGTTGACCACACAGCCAGAGAAAGCCCTGGCTGCACCTCGTGTTCCCTGAAATTGTTTAGTGGCTGTGATGTCTAAAGAAGTTGACCACACAGCCAGAGAAAGCCCTGACTGCACCTTGTGTGCCCTGAAATTGTTTAGTGGCTGTGATGTCTAAAGAAGTTGACCACAAAGCCAGAGAAAGCCCTGACTGCAACTCATGTGCCCTGAGTTTGATTAGTGGCTGTGATGCCTATAGAAGTTGACCAGGGATGATGAACTAGAGCAGACACTGCTGTTTCACTCATCTTGGGAGTAAGGATTTGGCTCTTCCTTGTCACATGAGTGATACCTAGCAGGAGCACTTGTTCACATAGCAAAGTTCTAAGATGCCTAATCTTACCCTCCATTAGTGCATTTGCATGTACAGGCAAGAGGAAGATGGCCTGCAGAGGCATACTTCCTTTTGGGAGGCAGTGATTGTAGGCACAGAGGAGCTGCCAAGGGGGATGGATACTCTGAAGGTAAAGAGAGTAGGCTGGTGCCAGGACCAACAAGCTGGCCTGCTCCCTGTCTCCCAAATCTCACTGAGAATGTAGGGCTGATAGGGAATCTCAGGCTGGAATGAATAGAGCATACGGCTGTTGTCTAGGATGTGGATGCCTGGTTTGTATATCATTTTAATGAATGGGACATGTTTGTGACAGTAAACAAGCCATTGAGAAAGGTCATGGGAAAGAAGCAGAAATAGGAAAACTTGCCCTATTTCTGTCCTCCCCTCCTCAAACATTTCAACCTCTGTTAAGCATAAGGAAACAGGGTGTCTTTGTTTGTGAAGAAATGCAAAACAATCACATAGGACAAGATGGTTTCCGCAGATAATAAAAGGTTATAGATTAGATTTCAAAAAAAAAAAAAAAAAAGCATTCCTTGTGTCAGCAAAGAGTACAGTCTTCTGTTCCAGTGAGCTGTAGAAAAGGTTACAGAAAATGAACTGTGGAAAGGGACTGTGTTCTACTCCATAGTGTTTCTACTATTAAAAAAAAAAAGGAACAAACTTAGACTCTCATTATGGATGCCTTCAGACAGAACAAGTTGCTGAGAAACACAGAGGTCACAATGCTGTACTTTAGAGATTTTTCAGTCCCAGTTTATTCCTCTGATGTATATGATGACCTTGGGTCTGAAAGACACACATCTGCACATCCTCATAACCAAGTTGTACAAGCAGTGTCATAGATTCAAAGCAGGAGTATCGATTATCAATTAATTTCTAGTCCTTTGGCTTGTCTACTATATCCTGGTGTTTACAGAGTACCTGGCTGGCTACAATAATTGTATTTTAAAGGGCAAATGTCATCCACATTTTTCTCTTTTTTGAATGACTGCCTCATCCAGGCTAACGTCATGGCTGAGATCCAGAACTCTCTACAAATCATAGTAAAATAGTTTCAGTCCATCAGACTGTTTCAAAGTTCCTCCTATTCCCCACAAAATGAATTTTATTTTTAAGAGCACCTCTGGATATAGAGGAGAAAAAAGCATTCTTTCAGGAGGGCAGGATCTTCTGTCGAAGTATTTTGAAAAGCCTGGCAACTTGAACAAGATCCCTACCACAAACTTTCTCAGAGTCCTGGAATATGTTGCCTGTTGTTTATTGAGGGTTCCCCTTGTAAGACTGTGTATGAGGAAATTTTAGTGGTACCACAGAAACAGGTTTTGCCAGCATTCTCTGTCATTGCAGTACCATTGCCCACTATAAACCTGCATCATGAAAGAACATGCATGGTAGTTATAAATTTCTCTAAACATGGGTGCCCTTCAAGATAAACCCAGGTACTCAGAATGTCACAGTAGATTACTTAGACCTGACTTATGGGATCTTATTAGGGATCTTAGAGTTTAGGGGACATGGGGTAAGGTATTCAGAAAGAAAGACACAGAAACATTCCTACAATGGGGTTAGGCCAGGCTCAAGGGGAGGATGGCTCCTGTTGTAGAAGGAAGTAGTAGTCCACAAAAACTGGTAGGCCAAAAAAGAGCCATAAAGATGATAGAGTGGTCTATTGAGGATAAGAAAGAAATGATGTATTGTTGCTGTTATGCAAGAAGCCCTAAATTTCCAGAAAGAAGATATACAAAAAGAAGTTAGAGGAAAGAAAAATACTTGCACAACAAAAGCTGTCTGAAGCTTCAAATAAAAAATTCTGTTCAGATTTATGAAAAACACTATATAGACCAAGAAACATTGGACCGTTTTCGAAAAGAAGTAACAGAGGAAGTGTGAAATATAGAAAACAAAATCTAGAGATCTTTGAAAGGAATAAAAAGAAATATGGACATGGGAAAGAAATAGAGATCTGTTTTGGTGCAATATTTATGCAAAGGAAAAAGCCAAATTAATCTGTACAAAAAAGCTGCCCCAAAGATATTCGAAGAGAAATCCAGGCAAAGGTATCCAGATATGAAAAATTTCACAGTACAGAAAATAAGATCACAAACAGCAAACATCAAACAGATTAGCAAAGTAGAAGTTAAAAAAATAGAAATTGAAGTTATGGATATCTGCAAAGTGAAGGATTTTGTGCAGAAAGTGTAACACAGGTTATATGTCAGCATGATGGAACAACTAGTCCTCTAAATAAGGAAAAACAGGAGGACCAGGAGAGATCTGAAGAAGAACTATGGACATGGGAAAGAATGTATGGTGTAATATTTATACAAAGGAGAACTAATCAATACAAAATAGCAGCACCAAAGATATTTGAAAAGAAATACAGACAACGGCATCTGGATATGGAACATTTTACAATGCAAAAAGTAAGAAAACAAAGAGGAAAAGTAGAACATTTGATTAGTAATGGAAAAGTTAAAGAAATAGAAACTGAGGTTATGGATTAGCTGTGAAGGGAAGGATTTAATGTAGAAAATCTAACTCTGATAACATCACAGCAGGATAGAGTAATGGATTACCAAATTAAGGAGAAACCAGTGGAATGGGAAACGTCTGATCAGTTGAAATATGAAGATACTTTGGAGCCTTCCATAGGAAACCAGTACAAAAGGTCAATTGGAGTTGCAGAGGAAGGGAAAGAACAGGAACTGTGGCAGCTCTGATGCAGTCAATGTTGTGGAGTGATAGGTCAGTGGGTTCCCATATGAAAGAGCAATGGATAACACAGGATGAAACTGAAGACAATGTGGCACAGGAAGATGTTCTAGAACTTTCTACAGAATGCTCACAGGAAATGGAGAACAAAGAATGTGCCCTCAGTTTAGAAGAAAATGGTCTAAGAGGAGGGTTGCTTGATTTAATACAGACATTTTTAGATCACTGAAAGAAACAGACTACAGAAAGTCAATAAAACCCAAAAAGTTAGAGAAGTTTGATAAAGCAAATGAGCACATTAATTAGTACTGTTCATAGAGATTCATACAGAATAACCAAAGTAAACAGAATATATTACCGTGCAGCTAAATTAATAACAGATAAAGCCTCACTACAAAAACACAGGGCAGTAAGAGAACTGAAGGGGATAAATGAAATGCCATCATGGAAGTATCGAATAAAGAAAACTATAAAGCAATTAAGACACAAAGTGTCACTGTTAGAAGAGTATAGAAGAGGGAACAGATCAACAAAAATACTCAGACATGAAAAAAATCAATGCACAGTATCAGAACAGAACAGGATCTATTGTGCACTATCTCAAATAATAAACCAAAAATATCAGCACAGGCAGAGAAACTTAGAAGATATGCATTTAAATATAAAAGAAAAGTACAAAATAAGCAATTTATTGATGACCCAAAAAGGTTTTATATAGAAATGGGAAACAAGACAAAAGGAATTGAAACATAACAAAAAAAAAAAAAAAAAGAAATAGATGCATTTTGGTGAAGTATTTATGAAGATCCTATGGAACATAACAAAGATGCTAAATGGATAGAGGAAGTAAATGAAAAAAAAAGTTCAAATGTACATGATATGAATTGGGATAAAGTAACTGCCAGAGACATTGAAACAACGTTAAGAAAACTTCTGTTTGGAAAACTCCAGGTCCAAATGCTGCACTTAGGCTGAAAAGTGTTATTAATTTTACATGAAGATTTAGCCATGAGTAAGAACTATTTATATGTGCACCCTGAACAGACACCAACCTGGTTAACAACAGGAAAAACAATGCTACTACTAAAGGGAGAACATGCAAACTATTCTTAAATTATAGACCGATAATTTGCCTTCCGACGATGTATAAACTATACACTGGTTACAATGCCAGATCAATCATGCAACAGAAGAAAAGGTTATATGGAACAAAGCATCATTTGATGTTAGTCGTAATAGAGAACTGTAAAAAGAGGAAGAATCTAAGTATGGCATGCATAGACTACAAAAAAATCAGTTGACAGTATTCCACATTCATGGATAAAAGAGTGCTTAAAAATGTTTATAACCCTGCACTGACTGATAACATTAGAGTGACCATGAAACAGTGGCGTACCCCTTTATAGTTAAGCCATGATAAAGGACATATCATTACAGGGATATAAATTCAAAGGGGGATATTCCAGGGTGACTCTCTGTCACCACTGCTCTTTTGTCTTGCGCTTAACACATTTAGCTGTATATTTAATAGATTAGTTCATGGCTACAGTTTGGATCCCAGAAAACAACAACGTGTAAAGACTTCTCATCCCCTTTTTGTGGATGATTTAAAACTGTATAGTTCATCAGATGAGGAACTGAAAGCACAACTGCAAGTTGTCAAAATGTTTTCAGATGATATAAGAATGTCATTTGGTCTTGATAAATGTGCGAAAGCAACCTTTAAAGCAGGAAAGCTGCAGCATTAAGTAAACATCAGTTTGGGACAAGAATGTGATGTAAAGGAATATGAGCAAGAGGGAGTGTATAAATATCTGGGAATTTATGAAGGATCAACAATAAAACATGAAAAAATGTAAATAAAACTCGGTAAAGAATATTTTAGAAGACAAAAAATTAATACTGAGAACAGCATTGACATCTAGGAACAAAATCCAAGCTATAAATTAATTTACTCTTCTTGTCCTAACTTACATTTTTGGAGTGATTGACTGTCACCAAAAGAAGTTGAATCAGTTGGACAGGAAAACGAGAAGGATAATTCATGCTCATCATATGATTTATAAAAATCAGTGCATACCAAGACTATATTCCTAAATTCTGAAGGAAGTATGGGCCTCCTTGAAATCGATTACATGTATAGATCTGCATTTCTAGGACTGCATACACATCTGCTAACCTCACAAGACCCAAACGTAGTGAAAGTTTTAAAACATGAGGAGAATAAGTCTGAGATAACTTCCCTGCTTAGTCTAGCAGAAGCATATTGGTGTCAAGCAGGACTGGAAATCAAACCAGACGTTGATAAAAAATCAGGCAGCAACTGACTGTGCTGAAAAACAAAAGAAAGAATATAAGGTAAAGGATTAGACGAGAAGGCAAGAAATGTGGAAAATGCATAAATATAGTTGCAACTGTAGAAAACTTTTAGAACAACCTCATGTTGAACAGGATCGAATGCAGGAACGGTTAAAGAGAGGTGAATTTAAACTAAAAGCTGAAAGGTTTTATCGGTGGCCAAAGACAATGGACTTCATTTTTGTTGGTTTACAAAGTCCATTGAACATGTGGGAGAAACAGGCAAATGTACATTTTGTAAAACAGAATAGGAAACAGTTGCACATCTTGTTGCTGGTTGTGATATACCAATGGCAGAAGGACTGTATACTGAAAGGTATAATAATGTGGCAAGACTGTTGCATTGTGGATTGTGCAAACGTTATAATATTAAAGTAGCTGAAAAACATTGTAAACATGAGCCACAAAGCATTATAGAAAATGATGAAGTTTATATCACGTGGGATAACCCATTACCAACAGTTCAAAAAATAGATGTGAGAAAACCAGATATAGTAGTCCATGAAAAGAAGACCAAAGTAGCATTAGTCATTGAAATGCTACACCCAGTGACTTAATTGTCTTGCATACAGAGAGAGAAAAAGATACAAAATACCAAGTTCTGCAGGCAGAAATGAGGGCAATGTAGAAGAAGGATACCCAGACAGTACCAATAGCAGAATTTACAATCGTACTTAGATATGTTACCAATACATGCAACTCCATATGAATTTGCAGAAGGAATCCATTACTGGGTACACAGTGGTTGCTGCAAGAGTACTTATGGCTAACACCAAAAATTGAAACAGTAGTAATTTCATGAACTTTAAACATACTTTGACTTTGGAAAGGAGTCCATTCCCATCATGGTATTAGAAACCCAAAAGACTTGGAGAAGTTAAAAAGAAAGAAATCCATCTTCATGCCTCTCTAGCAGCAGAGAACATTATCAATGCAGACAGGCAATGCCACAGTGATGTGGTATATCAACAAGCAAGAGAGGACATACTCCTACCTGCTGTGCAGGTATGGAAGCTCATAAATCAGATCTGTCCCTCCTGACACTGTACATCAGCCATCTAAGAAGAACACAAGAAATGAATGTTGAAAAATCTACATATCTAAGTAGCGTAGCATTTGAATATGGAATAACATGTAGGTTTTCCCATTTCCAGTAGGTATGCTGCAGGATACTATGCAACAAAAATGATGGAAACAAAATATAAGCACATTACCAGAGACTGTAAAATGTAGATGCTAATAAACTGTATTGCAAAATTCTGCCACATACTGTCATTTTTTTTGCTAAAGAAAAAGCGATACAAGGTGTGTGGCTACCTCCTCCTCCTCTAAAACTTGCTGCCAATGATATGTCATTCATGTAGTCTGTCTTCTGTGTTCGAAGCAGCTGCACATATCACACAATGAGGGGATTTAGAAAACTGCGAGAAGGGATAAATCAAGCCTAAAAATAGGGATATAATTCCAAAAATTAGGTACATCCTGGGTAAGCGTAAATTAGGTCTGAAAATAAGAGCATTCCCCTAAAACAGGAACTCTTCATCTATTAGCACAAGAAATCTGGACAGAAGACAAAAACAATAGGTCTACAAAGGACAAAAACAGGGACACATTTTAAATACCTCTTATAAACTTAGAAAGTTACACGAATAAAGGTTTTGTTTTAGTATGCATTTTTCTGAAGGTTTTAAAGTCTGAATCTCAAATGCCTGTCATTATTTAGTGACTTCAGTTCTCAATTATTTGTAAGAAAACTTAAAATTTTATGTGAAACAAGCCAAGAGGCAAAAATTTGGACAGTTTAGATGTACTTTTGAAAGGTCTAGCTGTACTAATAGGCAAAACATTATTCAAATCTTGGTAGTAGTCTGTTTGCAATTGCTCATTTAGCTTCTAAGGATAAAAGAGAAAATAGTCTAAGTGAAACTTTAAGTTGATTAAGGACTTGTTCTGTCTGCTTGGTCAGTGACATATGTATGTATTATTTGCTGGCGGTTAGGGCATGTGCACTTTCACCTGTTAAAGCATTTGAAAGAATGACTTTATGGGATTACCCTCTGTCCAGATCAATGAGTTTTTACCCACGTTAATTAATAGGAAAGCTCTTTCTTGCATGTGCTTCCTAACCCATTGTAATTTATAGCAAAATTCCAACTCATTTACTATTCTTGTTTTTCTAGTAGAAAGATGCTATGGTGTATAGAGCATCAAGTATTTTTTTCTTTGACGGTAGAATTTCATTGGTTTCAAACTTTTTAGGAGGAGTGGGCTAGTATACAACACCTGGATGTCTGCCCAGCCCACACGTTTATTTAATCTTTTGGATATTTAACAAGTTTAATCATTATGTACAAGTCTGTAATGAGCCCGTGTGTCTGTGATCAGCTTTGGATGAAAATATGGAAAACAGGAGTAGCCTTGTTTGACTATCACTGCACTTAATGCCTCTTGCCTTGAGATGTCATTAAATGGTCTTCAATGCCCAAATTAAGACCACCCTTTACAAGGTCAGACTTTATTTTAAGAGTTTTTTGAAAGTGCCATATCATCCAGTGTCTTGTGATTTAACCCCTTTTAAGTTATTTCCATTTTTCTCTTCTTTATTACTTCTTTCTCATTCCCCATTTTCATTCAGTCCAAACATAGGTTCATAGATTAGTACTAGGCTAACTGTCCTTGTGGGCCATTTTAAGCCTAGCCAATTACCTCATGTGAGAATCAAACCCTGCACCTTGTGTTTGTAAGGCAATCACCTTATCCATTATGCCAACCTCCCACAAATACTTATTTGCCTTCCCTGTATTCAAACCTTGGACCTATTATACATGGAGCTGTGACTCTACCCATTAAGCTATGTGGATATCCATCAGTTTTATTACTGCTTTTCCCAACAACACTACTGTCATCTTTCCTGCAGCTTCTTTTTTTTTTTTGTTTTCTGCCATCTGTATTACATTTGTCTCTGTATATTAATGTACTATACACATGGTGCATACTCTTAACCATAAACCACACAGCTATAAAGATATTATAATCTCTTTAAGACTGAGTAATACCAATTTCTTTTAAAAACATCCATCATTTTCCTGCCTAAATCTTTATTTTATTTATTTATTTATTTTGTCCCTTAGCTGTTTGGCACAGAGTCTGTGCAGCCCTTCATTAAAGTTCAACATTAAATGTCATCTTCTAGCGCCCCCCCCCCCCCCTCCCATTTGAACTTGGATCACTTTATTCTTCTGTTTGTCGTCACAAAGTTTACAAGCTCATTCCCTAGTCCTTTGGCTTGTGTACTGCACCAAACTGCCAGGCTACAACAATTTATTCAACAAAGTGTTGATCTACGTTGCTGTCATATCTCTCAACCTCTTATTGCAAGAAGTCTCCAGACAAAGCCTGACATATCGGGGGGACAAAGGTCTAAAAATAGAGACACATTTTAAATATTGCTTGTATAAACTTAGAAAGTTGCTAGAATAACAGGATATGTGTTAGCACACATTTTCTAAAGGATGTGAAGTCTGAAAATCAAATGATTGTCATTATATACTGACTTCAATCCTTAGATCATCTCAGTGATTTATCAAAAAAACACATTTTTATGAGGAACAGACCAAAGTTTTGATGGAAAAATCTGTACAGTCTGCAAAAATCTGTACAGTTGAGAGGTATAGCCTGTGTATATTGATATACAGCATGCTAATCTGTTTGTTCTGTCCAATAGCATTAAAAATATTGCTATTTTTTCTAGATTTTGTTAAACCAGCATCTGTACTTTCTGCTTTCCACTCAGTCACTAATAAATTATTCTGTTATTTACCTATGCTTCTTGTACACACCATTTTGCAAGTTCAGGATTTGTTGTTTTTTTTCATTGCATGCTAAGGTAGGTTGCCTTATTACTTTTGACTGCTCCTGCAAAAATGAAGCCATGAAAGGATGATGAAAATAATTACTTAAAGCAACACAGAATACTGGGTAACAAAGTTGGTAGAAATAATGTACGATCATGTAGGAAGGCACAGACATTAGTAGTGTTAACTTTGTTATTGATCTGTACTGCATTAACAGGTTAACCTCTTTACTGATTTATTCCTCATTAACACGGGTCTGTTTTTCTTGTTGTTATGTTTATACATAGACGTACACTACTTTACTTTTTGTACAAAAAGCAAAATGGCTCCCAGTAGCAGCTCCAGCTACTCCACTTCTGCCTAACTTTGCAGTTTATTAAGTGTATGAAAACTAGTCCTCCTCCTTGAAAAGCAAATTGAAAATTGGATCTTCCCCTTGCTACTTCTGTACTAACAATTTACAATATTCTGTCTGTCCCTAGATGCCCATACAATCATTAAATTGCTGAGAACAAAAGTGACCCAGCATATTGAAATCATCTCCACCCTGAAATAAGAAAAACATTATTAATAATTCAACCAGAACCTCTTGGAGCACATTAAACAAGGATACTGCTGCATCTGTTTTGGGACAAAAACAAAAAAGATTCTTTCTGGTTAACAATTTGTTCATAAAACTCAAGACTAAATAGATGGCACATATTTACACACATTTGGAATACGTAATATGTAAATATATAATTTTTTTCAAAATTGTTAGAAAAAAAGACATTATGCTTACTAGTATGGTAGAAGTGTAGTTATTTCTCATTTGAAATGCACTGTATGCCAATTCTTTCTAAGTTCTTCTCTACAATAACATTGCTTCACCCACCCCACAACTTAGAAATATGTGCATATACTCTAACCCTAAACCTAACCTGCATCTTAAATTAAACAAAAAAAAAATCCCATAACACTACCAGTACACAGGGCAGCTCAGGCACTTACACACACACACACACACACACACACACACACACACACACACACACACACACACACACACACACACACACACACACACACACACACTAAACCTGTCCCCTGACCACTAACAGTCACACACACACTAAATCTGTCCCCTAACCACTCAGTCACACACACACACACTAAATCTGTCCCCTAACCACTCACAGTCACACACACACACACACACACACACACACACACACACACACACACACACACACACACTAAATCTGTCCCCTAACCACAGAGTCACACACACACACACTAAATATGTCCCCTAACCACTCACAGTCACACACTAAATCTGTTCCTTAACCACTCAGTCACACACACTAAATCTGTCCCTTAACCACTCAGTCACACACACACACTAAATCTGTCCCCTAACCAGTCACAGTCACACACACACACACACACACACACACACACACACACACACACACACACTAAATGTGTCCCCTAACCACTCACAGCCACATACACACACACATACACACACACACACACACACACACACACACTAAATGTGTCCCCTAACCACTCAGTCACACACACACACACACACACACACACACACACACACACACACACACACACACACATACACACACACACACACACACACACTAAATCTGTCCCCTAACCACTCAGTCACACACACACACACACACACACACACACACACACACACACACACTAAATCTGTCCCCTAACCACTCACAGTCACACACACACTCAATCTAACCCTTTACCTAAACCTTACCCACACACATTCGCAAAAACAAATACACATTTCACTTACCTATTTGGATGAAACACACCAAACAAAACACCCATTTAATAAACGGGACATTCAATGAAAAAAGCCTGCACTTCTGCCTGTTGACCAAAGCAATCATCAACAAAAAAATGAAACCCATACATATGTAAACGATATTAAGAGAGAAAAAAAGACTCAAAGCAGGAATAAAATTAGAGGAGGTTATAGGTTTTGTTCTGAAGTCTGGAATGTAGGAGTTATTTTGATTATAATGATATTTTTCTAAGGGGTAGCTATGCATTCATCATTTTTAATTTTGGAAATACACATTTTATTTTTACTGCAGCTCAGTACTGAAGATAACTGTGTGATAAGCAGGATAAATCTAATTTAATGCATGTTGGAAAAGCCTTGACAGTAATGCTGCACTTCTGAGTATGTCATTCTTCAGATGAGACATTATACCGTGGTCATGGCTTCTTGAACTGGTGGTAACCTAAGTGGACATAAAAATACCCACAGCACTATCAATAGGAAAAGTTCCAAATGCCCTGGCCAAATTTTCCCTAGTAGTAATAGAGATGTCACATCAGATTTCCCCTGAAAAAAAGCCATTAGCTTACTGGTAATAACCCCATCAACAAAGGACAAAGAAAAGTTATGTTAATGGGAATTGCTGTAGAAAATGCCTCAAAACACCACTGAGTATTCTTTAGCAGACATATTCCTCTGGAAGGGTTAGGCATCTTGCTTTGCTCTTCTTCATTTGTCAGAATGACCACTCCAACATGTAAGGGTATGGAGAGGAAATTATGTATTATTGATGAAGGGGGTGTTGGAGTTGGCACACAATATTTTTCTTTCAAATTTTGTTATGAGGGTTAAAGTTGAAAAAAGCGCTCCTCCTTTGGTCTATGTATTATGCCTTAGTTGACGGCTACCACTCCATTGCCTAGGGTGACCAGTAGCTCACTCTGCTCTACCAATGACCACAAGTATTCATTAAGGTCATGACTGTTAGTCAGCATGCTTGTACTCAGTGAAGTAGTGAGTCATTTTTCATGCTTTGGAAAACAAAACTCTGCAAAGACTACAGAAATGAGAGATAAACTAATCTTACCTAAATGCCATATTTGGCGTATTATATCTACTTATACGTAATAGCTGCTAACTCTGAATGAGATGAGGAATATGCTTTTTTATCATTGCATTGATTAAATAAATACTAAGATTGTTGTCAAAACAGATAATTGTGATACCAGCTCACATGGACAGGGCAGCGATGGGGTGTACTCCAGACTATCTACTGAAGCAAATGGAGGACTAGAGCTGAAAGACATGGTACAAGGTTACATGGTGGTGGTTATTTGTCAGTTGTTGTACATTGTAGTTTTGTAGTTATATTAAGTTCTACCATGGTGGTCAGCTAACAGGACCAGGAAGTAAAACTAAACGTCATTACATAACACAAAACTAACCATTTTAAATGTATGGGAGAGAAACTTGGGGATAGAAGGCATCTGTCTACCTCATTAGGTTTCTTAACATCAGCCAAAAAACTGACTTTTCCAAGATTTTCTTTATTTAAAGGTACACATACACAGATCTCTTGGGGTGTTCATATGAAAGTGTTACGGCATTTTTTTTTTCTGTGAAAAGTGTTTTTTAACTGATAGAAGTGAAAATCACCTTTTGGGGTAGATTCAATTTGTATGTTTATCGTCATGCATATGTCATTTTGATTCATGCACGGGCTTATTTTCCTAGTGCCTAACCTGAATGTGACATTAGCCTAGAGGCTGTGTAGGATCTTGGCAGTTTCCTAAAATCAATCGGTTACAAGCCTTTTCTCTTCATGAAATTGGCCCTGTAGTTGATTTATGCTTCAGAACCTTAGACAAACTGATGCCCCAGAAGTGACCCCCCACTCTTTTTTTTTTGAGAATTAAATTTTATCTGTGTGTATACTTTAAGAAATGACAGTTGAGAAGTTTGCCATCAGTTCAGAATTTTGTTGCGTGTGACATTGTTTTATATATATTTTTTTAATTTGTTGTTTCTTTTTTTATGTGACTAGTTAAGTGCATTGAACAGAGGTTTATTTATTAACAGGTACAGTCTACAAGGTCTGCAGGTATTCAAATGCTGTACAGAATTAAAGTGAAAGAAGGTATTAAAACAAACCATTTCAATTGGACATTATTTATATAATAACTCTAGGTAGCAAAATTAACAGTTTAAGAAAAACAGTGTTTGCATAGCAAATCCTGCTAGCAGACAGACTTTCTAATTTCAGTCCACTCCCTATAGATATAAAAAAAACAGAAGTACTCAGACTCTGGGCAGCAAGCCAGATGAAAAGTTAAATGATGGTAGCAATTCACAGCATTAAAAAAAACTCTGAATTCTAAAACTTTGCAACACTACTTCTTGATAGTCATTTCAGTAAAACACTGTTTTTTTTGTTATCTGTTCTATGACATCCTTAAGTAACAGTCCTCAACAAGGGAAGTAAATTATAGGATTTTAGTACAGTGCTACTGATATTGTATGGTTAAAAGACAAAGATTGCATGTATGTTTGCCTGCACTTAGGACCATGTGGCAACTACATGTCACTATGGTGTGCTGGAAGTACTGAAGTAGCTCTAGTCGGATAATATGGGCACCTGTAATCTTTTTATTTACAGTATCCAAAGTAAATTACTGGTAGTGAAGTGCATATAAAGATGGCAAGCTGTGATTAAAAAAAAAAAAAAAAAAAAAAACTACTGCCAGAGTTAAATGCAAACATCATTTGACTCTGTGCAAATGTCTGCATCTTACTTCCCATGTAGCACAGTGTTTTTTTAGAAAAAGTGATGAGGTTAAAACTACCAACATAAAAATTTCAACAAAACACAAATTAAAGGTCATGCTGCCAAATGCTAGGAGTCTAAACATGAAACTGGATTCTTTGCAAGCATTCCTAACCCTGGAAAATGCTGACATCTGTGCAGTCACAGAAACCTGGTTCAAAGCTGCGAAGAGCACCCCAGCCTTACCTGGTTACTCATCCTATGATCCATTCAGACCCCAAACTGTGGGTAGTAAAGCCAAAGGAGCTGGAGTTTCAATATATATATTAAAGACATACACACCTCCAGGCCGGTCAAACAGTGTGACACACAGGAGACACTCCAGGTGCAGTTAACTATTGACAAGACGCCTACACAAATCATAGTTAGCTACCGACCCCCATATCTGACCCATGATGCCCAAACTGCCTATCTAGACCTCTTCGAATCTATCAAGATTAAACCCCTTTACCCTGGGTGACTTTAACTACCCAAACATAGACTGGAAGAACTGTTCTTGCCAGAACACAAATGCCCAGAGATTTCTCGATTTTGTCAAAGCAAATGCTTTGGAACAGCTAGTCAATACCCCCAAAAGAGTTGATAATATATTGGACTTGGTATTAACCAACATGAGTAAGCACTGCAGCATTCCTGCAGTATCATCCCCCCTTGTAAGATCCGACCATAAAGCGGCCACGTTCGAAGTCACCATCTCCCCTGACCCCTCTCTAGCTGGGGTCAATGAAAAAAAATACTTCTCCAAAGCTGATTACTGCCTCCAGAAGGATGGTATAAACAGCTTCACAGCCCCCTCCTCCTCTCTAGGAACTGGCACCAGTATCCAAAACTATACCAAATTACTATACACACATTTATATAGATGCATGGAATCAGGAATACCTGGCAGGAGTAAATCATCCTACGCAAGGAAGAGTAAACCTGTCTGGTGGACATCTGCAATAAATAAACAATATAACAAAAGAAAAAAATTGCTGTCCAGGACCAAGAAGGAGCAGGTGCTCAATTGGAAGCAATCTCTCCTTAGCCTAAACAAGCAAATAAGAGCACTAGTGAAATCCTCGATAGCAAACATCGAGTCCAAATTGGCCACATCTACTAGAGACAATCATAAGGCCTTCCGTGTCCGTAATCTCAAAGGTAGCACCAAGATCTGTTCAGAACTGGTGGTCAAAAACATGGGTCTATATTATATTGTCGAAAGCCGACAATATCGAATCTGATATTGTCGACACGACAATAGCAAACGTTCAGAATATCGAATGTATAAATGGCAATCTCTGCAAGGGGAGATTTCTGTTTACTTCAATGTAGTGTGGTCTCGGAGTTGGTATATTTAAATAGTGGGGTGTGTGGAGGGTGCAGGGGGGTTTGCCCCCCCTGCCTGCACCGTTTAGTTTTTCTTTTTTTTTTTTTTAATTTTTTAAGAACATTCGATGTTTTAATATTTTGATCATTAAAGGTTGACCTATAGTGATTCTAACTATTAAACATTCGATGTTCTAATGTAGACCCCAAGGACACCACATATACAAATGCCGTAGATATAGCAAACAGTGAAAATTTCACCCCTCTGTCACCCCCCCCCCCATCAGTAAATCATACATCATCCCTATATCTAGGGATCAGGTCATCACTGCTGTCTCAAAGGCAAAAAATACAGCCTCCATGGGACCTGATAACATCCCAGGCTGCATCCTACATGAACTCAGGCAGGAACTTGCAGCACCATTAGGTGCCCTATTCAACCAAAGCCTGAGTACCATTTTTTTTCCAGCTGAGTCGAGGACAGCCACTGTCATCCCTTTACACAAAGGTGGAGCATCTACTGATCCAGGAAATTATAGACCCATCAGCCTAACTAACCTGATCTGCAAGGCCATAGAATGGATTATCATGGACCTCATTAACAAGGACATTGGCAACCTCCAAACACTCGATCAAACTCAGTTTGGCTTCATTAAGAGGGGGTCATGTCTGTTAAATTTGGTCAACTTTTTTGGGACAATCACCAAAGCCATGGATGTGGGAAGACAGTGCACACCTCCTACCTTGACCGGGCCAAAGCATCCAACACTATTCTCTACTCGGGCATAATAGATAAACTCTCAACTAGGCATCAATCTATATGTTATCAGATGGGTAGCCAGTTGGCTCACTGATAGAACATAGGGGAAGCCACCTCAAACAGTAGAATCATATTGAGTGACATTCCCTAGGGTTCAGTCTTGGGGCCTCTGTTATATGGGATATACTTTTCTGAGGTACAGGCCAAGACCAGTGGGCTATGTCTGACAAAGTTTGCAGATGACTGCAAGTTGGGAGCTGTCATCAATTCCCCTAGTGACGTGGACATCCTCCAAGAGGGTCTCACCCAAACAAATGAATGATGCCAGAAACATGGCTCAAGCTGAATACAAAAAAAATACATCATCATCCCCTTTGGTGAGAGAGATGTCCCCACAAATTATCCCATTAATAACAGCGTTCTAAGCACGCAGTCACTTGTGAGGGATTTGGGCACCCAGATTGATAGCAGCCTGACTTTTGACCACCATGTTGCTTCCGTTGTATGGAAAGCTTTCTACATGGCCCACCTCATAAGTAGGGGTATCTCATCCAGGGACAAGGAGGTCGTAACATCCCTGTATTCTTCCCTTATAAGGCCTATTATTTTGTACAGTGCCCCATTCGGCATGTACCTCGCAAAGCACATGCAGCAGCTGGAGGGACCACAGAGGTTCCTCACCAGGAGAATCCAGGTCCGCAGAAATCTACTATACACAGATAGGCTAAAATCCCTATCCCTGTTTCATACAGACTCCTCAGTGGTGACCTCTGTCTGGCATGCAAGACTATCTCGGACCCCGCCGTGATGGGACTGCTGCATATCCGCAAGTCAAGCTCCACTCAAGTAATCCATCCACATGGCCTCAACCTGGTCTGTGACATCAATAGGACTTGCTGGCGGGACGGATTTGTGTCCCAGATACTCTCCCATCAGTGGAATAGACTCCCTGTGCACGTCAAGCAGACTTCCTCTTTGCCCCTCTTTAAGCGCAATCTGGATAACTGGATGGGAAATAGAAAATATATTCTTGGGATTCCACCCGTGTCCCTGCTGGACAGGGGCATTGGGTGCTGATTTGTCTATGCATGGGCTAAACTCTTGGGTAGGCTTATAAGGGCCTCAGGGCCAATAGCCTAGTAACTTCTATGACACTATGCATAAACCTATGCTAAACATAGTTGATCTGTATATTGTTATCATGGGTTGGACTGACCTGTGTATCAAAAGCTATCATCCCCAGATGTGTGTGTGTGTGTGTGTGTGTGTGTATATATATATATATATATATATATATATATATATATATATATATATATACATATATGTATATGTATGTGTGTGTGTATATATATATATATATATATATATATATATATATATATATATATATATATATATGTATATTTCTTGCTTGCAACTCGTTGATCCCTCTGCCTGCTGTCCATCACAACCTCTTTCTGTCATTCAGTCCCTGCTACCAGCTGGGTGAGAAACATCCAAGGGGGTTGTTTATTCAGGGAGGTGTGAGGTATAGTTTTAGCATTTTACTTTTTTCTTCCCTGTCTTACTAGAAAAAAAAAATGATTTCCAATAAATAAAGCACTTTTCAACAGCAAACAATGATGCATGCATTTAAATTCTGTCTGATTGGATATGTAGCCAACAAGAACAATTAAACATGCATGGACATCAGTTACACACACAAAACAAAAAGCCCCCCACACACACAAACACACATATATATATATGCATAGTAACTACTCAGTCACACAATCATCTGCTATTTCTAATTAATAGGCAGATTCTTTGAAATGGAAGATCCAGTGAAAGCAGTATGACAATTACCTTTATCATTAAAACACTGATCAAAAACATCAGGACTCCTATTTAATTGTAATGTCAGGTGGAACATTGGTGTACTTCTGCTATCATTAATAGACATTCATTTCTGTCTTTTACAAAAGAGCATCTTGTCCACGCCTCTGGTTAACTAAACAGGTGAATTACTGGTACAGTTGCTTACAAGGAAATATTACCGTACCATCATCATAACTTCTACCCTCTGTGTATAACCACTCTGAAGTCTATTCTCACTTTTCTGTTTGTTACTCTCTGCTGCCTGACACACTTCATCTTGTGCAGTAGGTAGCATGAAAAATACATTATATAACTTGTTTAACGTCTTTTTTATAGTCAGAGGTTTTGCTGTTACTTGTATATATTTTTTCCTTTACTACAATAAAACAACCCCTGTCTTTACGTCATAATTACAAAAATGCAAAAGCTTTGGTTTCTTCATCTGCTTAGCAAAATTGGCAATATTTGGAAGAGTAAAACATGCTCAGGGAAAATGAATTATCATGATTTTTTTTTTCTTTATTTTGTTGTTTCAAACTTTTATAAAAGCAACAACAAAAAAGATTGCCTAAAAAAGACAGACATATAGAAGGAATGAAAATAGAATGAGAAGGCAAAACAGTAACATATGTAAAGAGTAGCATAAGCTATATATGTGGAGCTTTTTATACTCAGTAAAATGCAAGGAGCCCCTGAAACAAAATTTACCATGATTTTTGAAAAAAGCAAGGCTGGTATATTGAGTTCTTGTTTTCCTCCCTAGGAGGATTAAAGATTTTCATGAGCTGACAGCTTTCTCCCTCTTGAACTACCTTTCCAATTTCATGCAGCACAGTTGCTTGAAGGTGAAATCCAATACAGAGGCATTTAGTTTCTCTTGAAACCTGAAATAGTCAAATGTAATAGCAATCTGATGGTGACAGTGAGAGTAAGAAATGATAGTCCTTGAACAACCTATTGCCTTGTACCAACTGAAACTTTCTCTTCCTGGTGGTGTTACAGTCTTGTATCTGTGGGAGTTTCACATTGAGAGATGAGGCATCAACAGGTGAGTAATTTGATGCTGTGGTAATTTTTGACACACCTAACAGGACGTTCTCATGTGACTAATCTTTACCAGTAGAACCTGACTGAAGGAAACCATCATCTTTTTTTCAAATGAGATCTGAGCTGTAAACATATCCGAGAAGATTGCCGTCTTCTGGAAACAAAAGGAAATTAACTGCTTATGTTATTGGTTGTTAAATCCCCATAGCTGTTATCTCTCTGACAAATGAGCATAAACAAAACTGGTAGGGAAATAGTGATTGCTTTTCAGAATATGTATGTGCCTGTGTGCAAACACATAACAGATTTTATCTTCTGTTCCGGGTAGGCAGTGTAGCTTTTGAAATGAAAACTGCAGGAACACAGCACTCAGTTCTTTAAGTAATAAGAAATGTAATTTGCAAGAAAAGCAGGATCTGCAAAACTGGTTTAGGTGCAGTTTATCCATTTGCATAGCACATTCTGGTCATTGACCAAAGGAGAGGGAAGTGATGTGCTGCTGAAATATTAGCCATTTTGTTTTTTTCCTACCTAACTGAGAAAAAGTTATCTGTACCCAAGCAAAAAAAGAACTTCTTTCCCTGTGTGTATGTTTGTTGCTGGCCTGTTTTCGTCTGATGCGTTTCATATCAGTCACCTATGCAGAAGTTTGTAACAGTTTTGTTATGAAGAATTGCTGTTTTCACTTTGGAATATTACTCTCAAAATTGTAGTTTACTTTATTACTTCTCAGCTTGCTTTACTAGCTATTATGATATCCCTCAAATTCTACTGCATCATCTGGTTAGGGCATCACATCTCCATACTTGTAGTAGACATTCCACTTGCTACTGGGAAATCCTTTACTGAAGGGTATACCTTGCTTTATACACAATAAAATAATTCTGATGTCACTGTCATCCTTGACAGTTGCCTCAAAGGCATATGCGAGGTGATAAGTTGGTAAGTGGTATGCTGGTCCAAGCACCTTTGTGTAAAACAAAACAGACCTGAAAGTATGACATACCTAGTTTATTGCCATCCTCCCTTCTCTTTGCAAGGAATCAGAGAGTTTGCCCATGACTGGGATTCACAGGCCTTTATTATAATAGCTTGTGTTATTGTGTACCATTTTTCTGTCATTTGTTACATAGTGACAAAAAACAGCAAACACTCTTAGCTCCTAAAGTAGTGGTATTAACTGTGTATAAAAAATACAAAGAAGTAACCGTGTTTTTTGAACCCTGACAGTGTGCAATTAAATACACATTGTTCAAACACGTGATTGTATGACTGTGTGATAAAGTTCACTGATTATGACATAAGTAGCACTCCCTAAAGACTTCCTGTGGCGTAGCATGATTGCCCACATGCTGGTCATATAAAAATATTGCAGTAAGGTACAAAGTCCAGTTTGTTAGCAAAGTACAAGTTCTGAGGGTGAGGATTGTTGCCTACGTTTCTGTATGTTCTGTCTACATCACTCTTCCTGAAGAAGTGAACATCTATTAGCAGTAATGTTGACACACATTTTGTTCTTTCCTGACAGTATGCCGAAACCCTTCAGGGAGTATGAGCGTCATTATGTTCTAGATCTTGGCTTGCTTTTTCTCCAGTCATACAACTGTTTTTGCTTTTTGACGCCATGAGCTTTCCCATTCTAGTAACTCCTTGCTAACATTGTATGCAGAAAGTATATTCCCATACTGCTCTGGAAAATGTGGACTTGTCAGATTAATTAAGCATAGAAAACATATTTCATTTTGTCTGGAAAGGTGATTCAGATAATTGTTAAGTATTAAAGTAGAAGGGAAACGGGAAAGGGCTTGTCATATCTTTCCCCTTTGTTTTCCCTTCAACAGTCTCCTGTTGTAGAAAATGCCTGACTGTCATTTAAAATCACGTAACTTTCTAGCACAATGGAAAAAATGTTGCTGGGCCTGCTTGTTAGACATTGAGGTATTTAAAGTGCTGAATACTACTTTTTGCTTCCCAAACAGATAAGAGAACTTGTTGGCATCAAAACTAACATATGGGGCCCCAACTTGTGGTGTTACAATCTTCCTTGCATTCTTCCTGATGTTCTGACTGCTACTTATTTTCTGTGCATATGTTGCTGTAACCCCAATCCATACACCTCACATTTTAAGCATTGTACCTACATATGGGCTACCTTTTGACCTACAGCATTATTAGTATCCTTACTTTTGCAGAAAATCTAGAAGCAACTCAGCCTCCCTGTTAATCCTTTCTCCAGCTAGCTCTTACCCTGATGGAACCCAGAATAGAAAATATAACTGTCTTCTTTTTTGATTTAACTGACATCTCCTTAACATGCATTGCCTGGTGTATACATACTGTTCAGCATTTGCAGTAAATCTGTTGAAATCTCTGTCTTGCCGTTATGTATTGCTATATCTCCTGTCTTACAGAGATCTTTGTTGCATGTTAATACAGATCTTACTTTAATTCTTTCCTATATAAAGCAAGTGTGAGTTGAATCTCTGTGGCACTTTAACATCCCCATTCAACTTTCCAGATTTTTGCAAAATGTCCAAATTCTTGCCTCATATTTGACATGCATTTGAGTTTCAGACTTCATATCCTTCACAAAAATGCATGCTAACACAACCCCTCACTTCTGAGCAAGGACATCTACCTAAACCTCTCCACATGTCCAGGCAAACAACTATTCTAAGCTCCTGTTTCCACTGCAACTTACAGGAATGACGTGATGTAGGCTGTACATCACCTCATCTCTACCATGAAGAATTTCATTTTTATATACTTCATATAAAAAGGTCCCGAAGTCACATATTTTTCAAGTGATTAGAAACACACACATTAGATGTATGCTTTTCATACAGAAAGGACCCAATATTTCATATATCCTCATGCCACTTAAAAGTACATATATTGTTGGCAAATAACATTTTAGTTTATATTCAGGATGATTTATAAGGCTTAAATGGTGCTGACATACCATTCACATTCTGACTCACAGTAGCATTATTATTCTGAGACATCACAACTATTTTGCAGTAAGAGAATGTTTTCTGTTTATTCTGGATGGTGCACTGACACCACCCTTAATATTATTATTAACCCCCACTAGACATACAATCCCTTTCCAAGGGCAGTCCAGAAGCAATATCTGGTTAAATGATTTGTTCAGTATCACATAGGAGGGCTAAAGGAATCAAACCATATACTACAGGAATTAAAGCTCGCAACCTTAACCTGTGCACTAACTGCACAGTGCATTTCAGATTTTTTTTTTTGCTTTATTTGGCTTTGTGTTTCATCTTGAATTTCAGCCCAAAACTTCCACTCTCTTTGACTCATGATGGTTACATATGGAGGTTTTAAGCCGTGGACAGGAGTCCTTTTTTTGTAGGTTTAAGTTCAAGTCCATCGGCATTTAAACTTCCTGTACAAGTGCTATGGAAAAGAACAGTAAAAACTATTGAGTAGTGGTGGTTTTCACTCCTCACTGAAAAGCTCCATCCCTACAACTTCACGTAATGTTTTGCTGTATATTGCATGTCTAAAGAAAATTGAGATCGTAGTAGAGAAGGGAAGGGTGGTGGCAAACACAATCCTCCATATTCTAGAGGCAGTCACCAGTATACATTCCCTCCAAAATACACCTGTCAACCAGTAAATGTTGCAGCGACCTGCTCCTTGCCACCTTGCCCATTGACTGAAGTCATGACTGTGCCTGCATATTTCATTACTCACATATATTCTGCTGTTAGAGGGGAGAGAAAGTAGAGATATGTGGTAGCTGCCCTCACTATCACACATGAGAATCACTGCAGTTAGTTAGTCATGGATAAAATAAGCTGTTGGATTATTAACCAGTTAAATGCCTGAGTTTTTGTATTCTCCCATTCTGATGACACTTTACCTGTGTATCATAGTCTGTAATTGAATCAGTAATTTCTTCTTCCTTTTACATGTTAATTGTACCCTTAGTATTTTTGCTCAAGCTTCTGTTGCTGTGGAGTTTTGGCTGTTTTTCACTCTTGCTTGAAGTGGTGTACTTTACAAGGGGCATTGTTAATATGTCCTGTCCATATCTCATCTTGTTTCACATTCATATCTGAGATCAGTCTGAGTGCGTCTTATACCACTGAAAGGTGACAACTATGCACTGGAAGAAAAATAGTCAACTTTGCCACTCCGATTCCTTCATGGCCATTCTTATTTTAGTTTTATCCTTACAAAGATGAAGAAGTTCTAAAGTAAAAACTGCAGAAATGAAGCAAAGCAATTCCTGCAGCTTTTAGGGAGAAATGGAAGCCCTGATATGGATTTTATGATCTTACAATAAAGACTACATTCTTATGTGTCCACCTACCCCCCTTTCTACGTTCCAGTAGAAAGAGTGGCACAGTAACACATCACTTTATGTTGGTTCCTCTTAATACTGGGCTCTGCATGCAGTTAGATTTCCTGGTTTGTAAATCATCTTTGTGGAGTCTGTATACCCTGCCTGTTTCCGTGTGCATTTTTGATTGGTGGTTTGGTTACCTTCGCCATTTTAAAGGCATTCTGCATGTGAATTACAGATCCTTTGGATATTCCATAGGTCTGTGTGCCTTATATTCTTGTGTGTGTACATGCATGTTTTCTGAGGACGACTGGTAAGCCTGTCCAGAATTAATTTACCTTAATAGCACTCAGTGCTGGGAGAGGTACCAGATTTCCCCACAGCAGTGAACTGAATAACATGGATTAACTGATAGATAGAAACATACCTTTCAACTGTCCAGATTTTCACAGAATGTCCAGATTTCTTGCTTTTTCTTGATATTTTTGGTCTGTTCCTCATAAAATTTGTGGCTTTCCTGCAAATCACTGGCATTATCTGAGGATTTAAGTCACTAAATAATAGCATATATTTGAATTTCATGCTTCATATCCTTAAGAAAATGCATACTAACACAAATCCTGTTATACTAGCAATTTTTAAGAGCAGTAATTAAAATGTGTCCCTATTTTTGGGCCTTTGTTTCCCCATTATGTCAGGATTTGTCCCAATTTCTTGTGCTAAGAGGTTGAGAACTGTGAATGGAAATAAATGAATAAATATTCCAGAAGGCTGTCTTTTAATTCTGTTTAGACAGCTAAGATGGTTATGATGGAAAAGTGTTTCCAAAACACCATTTTTGAAAAGTAGAGCAGCTAATCTTCTGTATCCTTCACTCTTGTAAGGCTAAATGTGTTTTCACTGTAGGTGGAACTTTCAGGAAAGTAGTGCTCCATCTTTTGAGTGTCACCTATTCTGCAAGACTAAAATGAAGAAAGGATGTTTTGGATGACTTGTGTAACTGATATGGCAGTGGTCGGTTTTAGAGTAGTCATCTTATGACTGCAAAAATTCTGAAATTGCAATCTAAACTGCATTCCAAAAAGTCATTGTGAAAAGGTCCTATTCTACATCGGCTAGTAACATTTTAAATCCTAATTTAACAGTAATGTGCAATGCTCTGTAGTATGCTAATACCACTATTAATGCACCTGATTATGTCCCATTTGCACATTCTGGTTTGACTGCATTTATAATTTTGCCATTTTTTTACACATAATGTTACACACTCTGAAGCAGGGTTGAGATATATGCTGTATCAGGATTTTTGGGAATAATAAATCTGTTGGGCTAGGCACAACTACGAATGGTTGTTTTGTGCACTTGTTAGTGTTTGCCTGCTTTGCATGTGATTTGTTTAGAGAAGCATGGCTGCAAATAAAGTGCACGATTTTATCCTTGTTACAGCCAGCAAGCTGTCATTAAATTAGGCACTCGGAGATAATTCATCCACTGAACATTTCCTTCAACAGGATGTTCAGATTAGGAAAAACTGATTAGTTTGAGAGGTAAGAGTGCTGATTTAGGCATAGCTGGAGGAGAGGGCTAGTTAATCATTAGCAGAGTAAAGTGAGGGAATTGGCGGAAGAAAGTCCTCAGTACTCCTTGTGTCTGCTGTTCTCTGTTTAGCTTCCTGGTAATAGGTGAAAAAAATGAAGGCACTCTGCTATGTACTGCTGTGTCTCTAAGCTCCATTAGATGCGGAGATGTAATGAGTTTAAAAAAAAGTTTGCTCTGGAAGACTGACTTCTGTAGAATTATGCAAGGAATCTATGACTCATTCTCTCTACTTGGCTTGGAAGTCAGTATTAATTAACTGAGAAATGACCTTTCTGTCTGAGTAAGTCTTGGGTGGTACTCTGTTGTAGTATGTAGTATTTACATAAAACAGAGCCTTGCATCATAAACGCACTGATACAGAGATACTGAGAGAGAGAGAAATGTGAAAACGTCTGTGTTTCTTTATAATTTATATAATTTTATTGTCTGTGTATTCCAGATGCTTTTTGCCGACAGTGATTCATTAGGTGATACACAGGTTTTCAGTAGTTCTCATTCAGCTGTGCCATTCTACTTTCAACAAGTACATATTTAACAGCTTGATTTAAGGAGCTTTGCTAGGTGTTACTTCTTTATTGTATAGGTGGATGTCACTTTATTGTGCACCTGTGCCCTTTGTATTTTAGCGCAAGTGTATTCCATGCACCTGTGTATTTAAGGTGAGTGGTGATGCAATGAAGTTTGTCTAGGGATTGCTTTAATAACACAACTTAACATCTACTTGTGAACATTAAGATGTATTGCAGCTTTGGGAAACCTTTATCCCCAGCTTTTTAAAATCTCTTAGTTATATTTACAAATCTGAATTACACTTATAGATGCATTTGTGCATTGCAGGGCATTAGGTAACTTATTGTTTGCATGATACTGTGGCATGTAGTCATGAGAAGTATATTAAGTACTAAAAGTCATAATGTGGCATTACACTGAGCCATAAAAATAGCAAACGTATTACAGTGAGGTACATGAGATCACAGAGACATAGACCCCGCCTCACACTCATAAACACACACACACACAGTCATTTAAAGGAATAAAATGGTTATGCTTCAGGGCTCATGAATCAGGCAAAAAACACTTGAGCTTTGCAGAAGGGGTAATAAGGGAAGGCAGGAAATATTACTAATCTTGAGAAAGGGAAAAAGGACAGTATGTTTTGCTGTTGGTTGTATAAAAAAGGACAGATAACCCTTTTTCATAGGTGTAGAATAAAGTAAAAATTATACAGTTGAACTGGGCCCATAGCAAATAAAATCAGTGCAAACGTTTGGTCCGTACTTCTGCCCTATCTGTATTTGCATGTAATACATGCATTATATGTAATAATGTCACTCATGTATACATGCTCTATATGTTATGTGTACTGTATATGCACTATATGTAATGTTGTCACACATAGCTACAGTGCAGTGTTTTTATCCAATGAGTGAACTTAAAGCTTACTAAAAGTATTCTTTGCAACTCAAATTACCAATCACTAACTGAGGGGTATATGGATTATTAAAAGCATCATCTAGGTTCTGAAACAGTAGTATATTATGCATCATTAGCCTAAAGTAAGTGGTCCCCTAACAAGACACATTTAGTTAGTATTTCATTGTCAGTTGGCCTCTGGATGTCAGGATATAGTTTTGAGTAATGTGGGTGAAGGAAGTCATAAAAATGAATTATGCATCATATACGCAGAACTAGTCTACTGTTTTGTACAGCAGTCTGATTCTGAATCATTGTTGACAGTGACTAGTATGGTGGCAAATTGCTGAAGGATTTATTTTTGTCCCTCTGTCGCTCTCTCTGTCCACAGATAGTTTCTTGCATTTTAGACAGTATGAAACCAAGGTAAGTGATCAGTCTGAGAGCACTGTAGTGGAATGTTATGCATCAAACTTCTTTGCTTGTCAATTCTTTTATCAGAATTTTAAAGGAGGTTGTATTCTTCATACCAAGGCCATGCAGACTTTTATGTGTTTTGGTGAACAGTGCAAAGTTATGAATAAGCATGCAGAGACTGAGAAATGAGGAGACAAACAGCAGCACTTTAGCGTGCAGGGGACATATTTCAGTAGCTGACACAAACTAATTTGCATAACTCTAGCTCATTGTAGGGTAGGCATTACATTTCTAACAGCAAGTTTAAAACATCTGAAATGAGTGCTAGTATGTGATTAGAGACTTTTAGTGTGCTTGTAGCAGACGCTGAGTTTCTTTTTTCTGATTGATAATGGTGAATTCTACCCTCCAGTACAAATATTTCATCTCCAGACTTATTTTTTCATGTGTAATATCATTTATGTTTAGTTTACTGCAAACAAATTCTTGAGTACCTTTCAGCTTCTTCATTCCCATTTGTCCTTCCACATCATGAGGACCCCATCATATGTTTTTCTTTATGTTGTATTCTGTCAGAAATGAGTTTGTGTTTGTACTACATAGGAAGATTCCCCCACTTACTCGTTTAATTTGCACTGATACCAGGCTACAATTTTGCATCTTAAGGCTGTATTTTGGTGAGACCAGCACAGTAACATGAAACAAATTTAACAGCTAAATTTAAACTTTTTTTTCTAGAGTTAATTGTTGAATCAGTTGTTTGTGAAGAGGAAGAATCAGAAGAAACATTTATGTATGTTTATTCAAAAACATGTACATTTTGTCTACTCACTATATGCCTGTCAACTGGCAGTAACGTTTTCCACTTTATGTACATACGCTGCCTTGATATGAAGCTGTAACTATATCAGTAGTCTTTTAAAGTTGATCATATAATTGTGTTTTGCTTTCAAACATGGCCAGCTACCTACCTCACCTGAAAATAGTTACTTTCTGTGTGAACTTCTGATATCAGATGATGAAGAAAGTGAAAGGCATAATGGCCACAGTAATGTATTTTTATGCGTTGCTCACAAAGAGTATACCACATCTGATAGTGAAAAAAGTCGCTAAAAGTTAATGGCAATAATCACATACTCAGCATTCTACTCATAGGTAGATATACTGCTGCAATAATGAGTTTTTATTTACATATTCATGCAAACATTATTGTGAGTCTTAGAAGCTAGAAGCCAAAAATGTAATTTATTTCTCCTTCTTTAGTATTTAGAACTATGACCCATTTTGCAAGTGAAGAATAAAATAAATATATGAGTACCTCCCAAAAGGTATTATTTTTTTCTGTGATTGATTTTGCACTGCTGACTGCCGGCCACCCAACCCACTTTTCATCAGCTGCCCATTTGTTTCACATGCGGTAAGAATTTCTGTGGCAAAGGTTTGTCACACCCTTCCACATGTGGCATAATCTCTTATGGAAGCTCTGCCATGCCTTGAAGACAACACTCCCCTTGGGGTCTCTACTTTCCTCTGGGTATTCAACCATGGGACATATGCTCTCATTCCTTCCATTAAGGGGAGAGGAACTGGTAAAGCTATTTCACCCCTTACCTCCCTCATCTCAACTCCAGCAGGTGTCCAAGCTATTAATAAAACTTGGGTCAACTAGATCATATTCAGGCTTGTGTCCTTCAATGCAAATGGAGTTGGTAACATTCTTCATGTAAATGATGAGTTTACTAGTGCTTCTTTCATTGTATTTAAAATCGTACAAGTCATCATTTGGCTTAGTTGGTTTGTAGGTGCATGTCTATACATTTGTTAATTGATAAGCTTCCTTATCACTTATCACAATAGTAAACTCATTTGTGTCATAGTGAAACATTGTTTAAATTCACTATAGTTTATTTTCAAATTTACCAGTTGTGGGTGATTGGTGAAAGGGTTGCCTACCACTGCATAACAAGTAAAAAAAATGCATTGCTGCTATCTGTGACAATGAATTAAGAAAATGTAAGTAATGGTGGATAAACATATAAGATCTACAGTTTTGAATACATGATAAAAGTAGCTACTTTCTCCGGAATAAGCTGTACATACACCATGAAAGTCATAGCACCTTACAGTTAGCACAAATTTATTTAAAAAGCATGCACACACTGACACTTTTTCTATAAACAGTCCAACAAGCCAGTGACTCACAGCAGTATAGTCATAAATGGACACAGAAGCTGTCTACCCTAATATACTATGTGCAGACTGTGTCAGATTTTGAGAACAGAAAATGCATTTCAGGAGGAGGACAGACAGAACAGAAAATGAATTTCAGTATGGCATTTCTCACTGGACTGTTTCTGAGGAGTGCCAAAATACCAAATGAAAAAAAAAAATGTTATTCAAACACAGAAAAAAGGCTAACTACCATAGTGAATTTTTTAGAAGGTTACTTTTTCGGCACCCTGTACCTCCACCATTTATTGTCAGTATGTGTTCCCAACTGATCACCCTTTCACTGCCTATGTAAGCAGCATGATCCTTCCCTTTCCATTATGACAGCTTTGCCTTCCATCACCGGAGAGAAATCCTTAGTTGTGCATTGTAGTTAGTGAGGTCATCCTTTCCCATGGGGTGACAGTTGGATAGGAGGGCATCTTATGTGCATGTGTTTCTTTGTTATGCTAGAGAAGTGGTGTCCTAACTGGAGATATGCACATAATTATGTCTCAAGCATGAGATCTCAGCTTCACTCACCTACTACCAATCACTTGACATTATTCCCACAGACACAGATCACCCACATCTCAATAGTAGGGTGCCATGGTCACAAGCAGACCCTCCCCACTTGCAAGCAGAGCTGACACTGGCTGCTCAGTTTTCCCTTCCCCACATGACATACCAGTGCACAAACAGCAATATGAACTCCTGTTATCTGGCTCACAATCAGGGTGAAGAATTCTCTGTGCACAGGCCCATAATTAGATCAGGAAAATAGGATAGGCCCTTTGACTGTGCTTGTGGTAGCATGATGATTTCAGTACACACTCCCAGCCCTGATTATTCCCTTCCTAGGACTTTCCTGTATCCATTGTGTCATTAAAGCATTTTCTAGCTCTCTGTTCCACTGTTTAAGCACAACCTAGCCCAGTGGCTCGGGAGTAGGAAATTTACACTGGGCCTGATACCCATGTCCCTTATGGAGAGAGGTAGCTTATGAATGCCTGGTGCTCAATGTCCTATTTGGAAACAGGATATCATTATCCCTTTGGGAGAACTAGGCTAGGCTTAGTAAGGCTTCTTGGGTCTTTAGCCTAGTTAACAGTCTATGAATCTTATGCTTTGATGTTTCTGAATAGTTTTCATAAATTCACCACACTTTAACTGTGTCTTTGAATCAATACTGTCTTGACTCTAATGTTAACCTCTGCTCTCCTACGAGTCCTTCGCTGACACAGCTATGAACAACACTTTGTCAGGTTCTGTAAATCGAACAAATTATGTCTTCAGAATACCAGAAAAACAAAAATAGTCCCACTTCCTCTTACTTATATATTTTGACTTCACAATCACACAACAGTTGCGATAAGGGAAGAGTCTTGCACCAATAGTCCCTCTGTACCTACGAAAATGAACAGGACTTTTGACAAACAAACCTATCATCTACAAAACATGACTGGCAAAATAACACAGGAAGATACTCTCGGACAGAGGGTAAGGGAAAACATTAACCTGTTTCTCTGTATAATAATTGTAATTATGCTGTTTTTTATAATAAAATGTTCTTATTAAATGTTTATCCATTTGAAATGATTTCAGACTGCATTCATGTCTTTCCATGCTTTCCACTTCTATTCCTGTCAGAAGAAGTTACGTTTGTAGTCTTTATCTGATAATCAGCTAGCCGGAAAGATGCAAATAAACCTTTTTGATCTATGATTCTGGTAATCCCCAAAAGCACAGTCAGCTAACTATTCAGTAACAAACTACAGTATGTTTTGGTATGGTAAATATATGCATTTATATTATAACATCGAAGCTTTAGTTCATCGAATAACTAAATCTCGATCTTGTAATAGCGACAGCTAAAATTGTCAATCGGTCGATTCAATAAAAAAAAAAAAAAAACTTTACATCCAAAATCAATTGGGGAGCTGTGCCTCCCACACCCCCCTACCTAAATATACCAAATCCACGAGTGCTCCAAATTGGAGAAATGGGCATACTCCACAGAACGCCCAAGGGAAGTGATTCCCTGGGTTAAATTGGCCATTCAACAATTTACAGTTTCGATATTACAAGTTTGAGCTTTACTTATTCAACTAAGTAAAGCTTCGATCTGGTAATATAGAACCAAATGTATGAAATTGGCAACCACTGAAGCCAAATCACCAGTTAGGTTGCATGTGCAGCAGTGCTCCCTACTGAAATGTTGGCAGTTGAAATGCTTAGTGCTGAAAAGCCGAAAAAAAGTCCAAAAACCCAGAGAAGAGCAAATCTTGTAAACCACTGTTCTCCTTAAAACATGTTTTTGCAGGGGGTGGCAAGTCCCCACTGCACCCCCCATATCCCCCAAACTTATATATCCCACCTCAAAGATCACCATTCCTGGGAAAAAATGGAATGTTCTGAGAAATGTCATCTTGGACTTGGTATGTACCAGTCCATTCTTTCAGCCATTTAGTCTCCACATATTGGAACTCACTCTAATGGGTTCTGACATTTCAAATGATCACCAGACAGCAGTCTGAAAACTAGCACCTCATCAGTGTGCACAGCAGGACATACCTGCAGTCAGTTTAACAGAGGTATAAACTAAGCACACTATAAATAGGTAGGTAATATAAAATAAATAATGTAAAATAGATAAATACATTAACGAATGCTGTCTTGGGTGTTCTACCAAATGGAGTAGTGTAGTGGTTGAACAGTAAAATCCAAAGTTTTGAAAGGAAGGTTTTTTAATTGTAAGTTGAAGTACAAAGGTCAGTAAAGTTGTTAGTCTTTGGTAACTAACTGCTGTAGGTGACTAAGTGAGAATGTACACAAAGTTCAAAGTAAGATGACTTTTTGGCCAAACAAGGGATGTGCCATGCTGTCAGCCGAGTACCACAGCCTACAGTACTGCTCTTACTATTTTTATGAGATGGACATTTTTTACATTCAGGATAGTCTGTACACTGTACCTTGCCTGACCATAATCTCATATCACTCACTTTTCAAGATGTTTAATTCTTCATTACATGTTGCCACTTGTGCATCAGTGTTAGTTGGATCATTGACTTTTGCACATGTTTAAACTAGTACCATACTCTTTTGATGGGTTCTAGCAGATTTACATCCTTTCTTTCCTTGTGCAAGGCAATATGTTACAGTGCTCTTCATACTTCATGCAGGTTTGCATAGTGTTCTCCAACTTCCACAAGTCTGCCACTGTTCTCCATTTATTTCAGCAGAAACCCACGTAAGTGCAAAAATTCCTTATAGTCCTAGCTGTTCAGCAAATGAAAGAACTGTGGATAATTTTGTTTGTGATGTCATGTGCTGCAGGGTCACCCATCCCACATGTACACACTTCTGTGGGCCTTTCATGTGAAAATGTTGCTGTAGTGGAATGTATTTTTCTTCTATAGTGAGTATGTCTCTAAGCTTGCATTCTGACAAGCTGTCTGATTTTTGGCCATCTGTTTAGCTATTCAGGACTTCAATAGGTCTTGTATTTAAGTTCTTATGTTAACATCATCACAGATAGACAGGCTGTGTTATTAATTCCTCCCAAGTATAATTCTAAGAATAACTGACTTTGAGAGTTGGCGGTCTAATCCCCAAGTCACATGGTGCCTTCATTGCTGTCTTCTCTGGCATTACTTTTGACTTGTTCAAGTGATGCATTTTTGTCTATAAAGCCAGCCTCTTACTAACCCCAAGTGTCGCAAGACCATGAATGGCTTGTAGAAAGAGAATCTAAAGCATTTTTGTGTGTTGTAGAAATTTTAACTTAATTTCCTTATTTCTATTGTGTTTCAGTGGAACAGACAAAGAAGTCGAACCAGTTCGCCTAGTGTAACTTCCCCCCTGCAATGCCACATTGTGTACTCTTAGACTACACAGATTGTTATGTGTCTAAGGTGATGTGATGTATATACATTCCTTCTGTAGCAAACCTGGAAAGTGATCCGTTGGAATGTTATTTACTGTTTTACATTCCTATATATTGTACCTGCTTTGGCAAAACTGAGAGAAGTACAAAACTCCTCTGCTCCCTGGCCTGGTTGTGTTATGTAATGCTGAGAATCATAGCTCTCAACTGTCCAGATTTTAGCCTCATATTTTTGGTCTATACCTCATAAAAATTGTGGTTTTCTGGCAAATCACTATGATGATTTGAGGATTGAAGTCACTAAATAATGACATACATTTGAGCTTCAGACCACAGATCCTTCATAAATTGCATGTTAATCCCTGTTGCTCTAACAGCTTTCTAAGCTTATAAGAGCAATATTTAAAATCTTTCCCTATTTTGGGGTCTTTGACCCCCCCCCCCTTTTGTCAGTCTTTGCCCAGCTTTCTTGTCCTAAGAGTTTGTCAGGTGTGATGTGAATTTGTATAACCCCATTTACAGTGTTAAAAGGGCATTTTTGTCTCTTCCATTATATATATAGATATATATATATATATATATATATATATATATATATATATATATATATATATATATATATATATATATATATATATATATATATATATATATATATATATATATACATATATATAGATATATATATATAGATATATATATATACACACACAGAGTTCTGTTAGCATTACACGTTAGGTTTATACAGAAGTACTTGTTCACTACTTTGGTTTATCATTAGGCCAGATTCTTAGAATAACTGTAGCAACAGATGTATTGTGTTATAAAGACACCTGTAAATTGTTACGCAATTTTGGGCTGTCATTCAGATTTCTTTATCTATCTGTTGGCTTCTATAGTTCTATGTGCATGTATGCTAATACCAGTAAAAATTATTTCATGATGCCCTGAAGTGTGTTGCACCTTTGGTTTATTACACATCGTTCGATCAGTTTTGATCAGGCATGACTCTCATTCACTTGCTGTAACGTCTGCATTTTGGAACAGGTACGAAGTTATGGTGATTTTATTCAGTAGGCAAAGTAAACAAGCAAAAATGTCCAGTGCTCTGCTCTCACTCTCAGCTCCTGCTCTCTTTTTTCCCTATCACCAGTTGAATTCTGTTCTAACTTCCCTCCTAAAGTAGATAGCAATGGAAATGAACACAAAATTGACATTTCAGTTATCTGTGTACCACAAAGCTGTGCCATTTATATTTAATGCAAATTACAAACAGTTGTGATGATTGTGCCCTGGCCCAGCAATCAAGGAGCCTCAATCCTCACCACTAACACCAGGGAGGTCGTCTCCTAGAAGAGGAAAGGATAACTAATACACACAGTAAAGTACAATTTACCTTAAGTGCACACAGAGATCACAGTCAGTCTGGGGCTGGTTGCTCCCTTGCTCACCAGGTCCCCAATAAGACTCCCCACTGGCACAGCTATAGGGTCCAGGTCTCAGCCTAGCTGGGCAAGCTGAAGCCACCAGCACCCTCTCTGTCCAACCAGTGCTTTGTGTCCCTGCCCAAGTAGCTGACACACCACACACACACTTTAAGAAGAGGTTATACAACCACACAGACACTACTGGAAAAGGCTGACACAGATTCTCCAGCTGTGCCTTTATCCAGCCCATACGGTAGTAATTACTGCCACCGACCAACTAATAATATCAGCTACTAAAAGGCCCTTAAAAGGGTGTCCAATTATTACTCTGCAATATTATTATCCAATGGTAATGTGACTATACAGTCTAAGGCTTGTCAGAGTGGCCTATTACAAACTCTAAAAATATGCAATGTACTCCAGAGCCTATCTCTACACAAACCATCCACAGGTAGAAGGTTTTAAAAATATTTAATAATAAATAATTAGAGCACAAGACAAGACTGCTACACCACAGAGATATCTAAGAGTTTATAGATCACACAGAAACTTAAAATAATACAGTAGGGCAGGTCTGATTTCAAAGAAAGATACCTAATTACTCTTTACTAGCTTTAACTATTACTACAAGAAATCACAGTGCTAAAACTTACATGTGAGCACAAGGCAGAGTGCTGATAGGTTGGATATCAAGATCAAAATGCTCTCTAGTCTCTTGTGAGAAACAGTATTTAAACATTACTAACAAACATGTCTCTAAGGCCTTCCCAAATTACATAATTTTTGACACTTAGGTTTTCCCAGTATTCATATTGCATCATCTTAACACCTGGTCTGAGTTCTCAGGCCACAGACTGCATTATTTAGCAATCTAACACCTGCACAGAAACTTACAACAATAGAAGACATTTCACATGTATATTCTAACAGAAAGTAGAGCAATAAAGCACATTCCACATCTAAATTTTGGTCATAAACTTTAGCCTTAAAACAATGGGCATGAAACCTTCATCCAGCCACTTTGGAGCCAAATTCTAACATGAAAGGGTACAACATGCTTCACTGGGCCAGTAGATGCAATGTTGTCACATATTTTGCAGTTCCACATTTCACAGTACTCTTTACACTCAAGAAACATGCCTGTATTTTACATTTATTTACAAATGCCAGAATTATATATCAAATTCTATTTGACTAGGCTGGCAGTCTTCGCCCATCTCACCCCAGTCGTCACAACCGTGATATTTGGTTTTCTAATTTTTATGCAGAAAATTAAAATTTCTGCTGACTATGACAAAACTGCACATATGTATCTCGCTCACTGTAATATTTATTTTTGTGCTATAATGGGTAGGTTTTCTCCTTGAGACTCTGAAGAGATATTTTGCTCAGTCAGACATTTAACAAATGAAAAATAAGTAAATAAATTAAATCTAGTTCACGTTGATATGAAAAGCAAAATAAGTGGTGTGTTTGCCGTTGCTAATGTCATGTTGATAGCAAGACTGACAAAAAATAACAAGGAATAAAGAAAAAGAGAGAGCCCATGTACACATATATAATGTTAGACTAGATGGAGATCAGTTTTAACCACAAAATAGCCAGCAGGCGTTGTGCAAGTCTAGGATTCGTAGTGCAGAGATTTTGGTAATTGCTGACTGAGCTGGCAAAAGTATAATTATGCAATAATTGATGATGTGGTGTGGTATATTGAAGATTTTCCCACAGTTGGAGTGGTTTATTCACGAGGGCATCACCCTCGTGATTAAATAAAGCCAACCGTGGGTAAATTTCAATATAACACAACCACGGAGTCGGTTATTGCTATTATACAATGACATTATTTAAAGAAAGAAATACTTTTCTTAAACAATGTCTTTGTATAACGGCACATTACTGTTCTTCCACCGGTGGTGATATACTGCTTCCTTGTGTTAATGTACTACGCATGCATATGGAACTTGTGTTCCTACGCATACCCAGTACATCAATGCTTTGAAACAGAAGCAACGGAGAAGAGAAGTCTCTGGTGTTGTTTTTTTTTTTTTTTTTTTTTATTTATTAAAAAAAAAAAAAAAAAGGGTTTTGGACACTTTATACCAATGGAAAAAAGTCCAGGGGACCAGACCTTTTTCCTTTGGTATATTGTGAGATTTACAACGGGCTGGAACGCCTTCTGTGTGGAGTCTGCATGTCCTCCCTGCGGTCGAGTGACGTTTAAAGACATGCAGGTAGGTGCGTTCATGAATGGGTGTGCCTTCTTTGAAGGTTGGGTGTCGGGCTGGCAACTTATCACTGTAAGAATCCACTGCCAATCATGAGCAGACCAGAGTTCTGCTGTGGCAACCCTTAACCGGGAAAAGCTGAAAGACATTATTTTTACGCTGGCCAATCAGTGTGAACATTTTGGAATATTAATGGGGGGGGGGGGTCAATGTATAAATCGTTAATATTTCACAGTTAGGAGCAAGCTTTCATTATCATCCATTGTCCTTTCTCCATCATGGAGCTTAAATTCACCGGATTCACGTCATTTTTAAATCTGTTATGGTAAAAAGTACATTTTCCATTTAATCCATTTAGTTACACTTCCTTCAGAACTTAAGTTAAATGTAGAAAACAAGAAAAGTCAGCTACTTAATTTGCAGAGTGATTAATGGTAAAAATAATGCTTTTGGGAGCAACACTTCCCAGCTTTGAACATACCTCTGAGGTGTAAATAGCAGACTTTTTGTAGTCTGTAGCCGATTGAAGCTATTGCTGTGAGCTAATTCTTATCTGTTAAATGCTGAAAACATGGAAGCAAATGTTTTTCTTCTCCCTGATGACCTTTACCAGTGATTATTCACATTCAACCTTTATGAACTATTTTTTTTATTACCCCCGGATGTTGAAAGGCTGTAGGCCCCACAGAGGTTTTAGTTTGCATTCATGCATGGCAATTATTTCCAGGAAGTGCACACTTCTAAACATCCATGATTCATAAGGCTGTTACTTCCTACTCTGAATACCACTAACAGACCTCTCTATTGTCCCTGTTTTGGAGGAACATTCTTAGTTTAGGCTTGATTTACCCCTTCATAAAATTTTCTGAAACCATCTCATCTGGTGTGATTTTTTTTTAAGATGTCTACTACACAGAAAACCACATTATATGACCAACATACTAAGGACAGCAACAGCAATTAAAAAAAGGATACACACATTACACGCCCCTTTTAAAAAAAAAGTGACCTTGTGTGGTAGAACTTTGCAGTGCAGTTAAAGCCCTTTACTCTCAAGGTCTGTGATGTGAATGGGATGCAAGTACTTAGTGTTTTCATATTCATTCAATAAAAAGTGTTGTGTTGTTTTTCCCGGTTAGGGGTCACCGCAGCGGAACTCCGGTCCGCTAATGATTGGCAGTGGATTTTTACAGTGCCGAGGTGCCAGCTCGACGCCCAACCTTCAACGAAGGCATGCCCATTCTGCACACATCTTTCGAATGCCACTCGACCATGAAGGCACACAGAAGGCGCTCCAGCCGAGAATCGAACGGGAGAACCTCTTGTTGTAAGGCAACAATGCTACCACTGCGGCTTATTCAATAAAAAGTTTAATAAACCTATGTTTGATCATACTTGCCATTTTGAAGGAATTATTACAACTGTATCTAATGGTTTTCAGATACTAACTGGTGATTCGGTGGTACTGGCTTCTCTGCTGTTCCCTTTTATGGTACCTGGTTGCCTTGCTCTTGTTGTGGCTATGGAGACCAGTAATATGAGATAAAATTCTGGGAGTTGTGTGGTATAAGGTCATCTGATAAGAATTCTACCGACCTTTACCAAAGTCCCTTTCCGCTGGTTTGTCCCCCCTAGCCATGTAATCTGATATATTATTTTTGCAGTCAGTTTAATTTGATATGTTTCTCCATGTGTGCCATATTTCAACATTTATACCCCTGTTGTACAGCAGCCATGTAAACCTGCATATCAGATTGTTATCCCAGATATGATTAATTGGTTTTACCTTTTTTTTTTTTTCACTTTTTGGACCCCTCTTTGTAATTTTGAAATTACCCTCTAGCAGCCAAGAAAATTAAAGTTTAGCACCACAAAACAAAAATTACTCTATAATTTGCAGATACAATTCTAACCACTTACTCTATGAAGTAAGTGATGTCACATACAGTATGAGGATATATGTCTCAAACTCTAGTTGGTGCTTCTTATTTGCCTTTTATCTGTTCATCACTATTTATTCTGATATGGTCCCATTTAAAAAAAAAGTCAGTGTACTTATACCTTTGGGTTTTTGTTGAGACTTCATACAAAATGATCAGATGCAAAGCTGTCATACACAGTATTGTCTATCTACAGTTGTAGAAATTGTTTGTGTAGTTGTGTAGGTTACTGTCCCACCAGTCTGTAAGCGGATGAAATTAAAGGACTTTGTGTGCATGCCTTTCTGACTGTGTCACTGTCTGTTGTCTTGCTGTAAATAATGTGTGAATGGGAATGTCATACATGTGCAAAGTGGCCTTTGATGTTGGCTGTTCCAGGTATGAATTCTGTTGTCATTTTCCTGAGAGTGCAGTCTGCAAAGGCAGCTGGAAACCTTCTGACATGATTAATGCTGCCAGCCTGATGCATAGTTTCTCTGCTTTCATTATGTTCTGAATCACCTGCTTGTCTGTTCATTATTTAGATAACCGTTCCTTCATGACCTGGCCTTGCAGCACACTTGTTTCAGAATCCTACTTTCATAATCATGAAAAATCCATAAATAATTCTTAGACATTGCAGATTATATTAAGAGCTGAGCAGAGCGAGCATGGCAAATGTGCTTAGTTATATCAAGTTTCAGGGATAGCCTTCTCTGATGCAGTGTTCATTCATATATTAGTTGCACTATATTGATGCCTATAAAATGCAAGAAGCATTTTGGAAAGAAATGCTTGAAGGCAAGCATCTCTGGGATGGTCTGTAGGGATTCATCATCAACTCATGCAGGTTAAAATCTACCCTTTTGATTTAAGCAGACTGTTTTTAAACCAAAATAACAGTACAAACAATGACTAGTAAAGCTGAATAAGTAATATTTATTATTTTATTTATTTTATTTAAGTTTGATAACCAGGGAGGTCCACTGGGCCAAAAAGTCAGTTTTCAGTGGAGGCCCGGGGAGAAACGCTCCACAATAATTGCAAGTTACATTTCACATTTTACAAAAGGACATAGTTCATACAGCTAATTAAACATTTACAGATAAGCTCCATAATATTTGCAATTGGCTTGTCACAATGTTACAAAAATGAAAAGACAATTCAATACAGAAATTTCAACATTTACACAAAGTGAATATTTTTGTTATAAACTCAATTGTAGGTTTAACATTTCAAAATATATGGCTACTAGCCATTAGTAGGTTAGGAAAATATTATGCATGGAGAGGGTAATAGTATATTTGAGATTGGAGAGTATAGTACAATATATTTTAGAGAGAAAATTAGTTTTTGGTAGGGGAGGGATTATTTTTGGGTGGGATGAACTTTGGCAAAAATAATGGAGAAATGTATTCATTTACAACTGTTAACCTACCTACTTGATCACAATTTACTAGCACCCTGTCAACATGGCTTTAGACCATTTCATAGCACCACCTCTGCTCTCTTATCCTTCACTAACCACATTAATAGTAATCGTAATAATGATACTCTATCCTCAGCTCTTTTTATCAACCTGTCTAAAGCATTTGACATGGTTAAACTACCACCTCCTCATAGACAAACTCAAAAACCCGTCATTGGATGCTCTTACTGTACAGTGGTTCCAATCATACCTAAATAATAGGCGACAGGCTGTATTATGGGATAATACTTTATCTTCCTACCTCCCAGTAGCCCTAGGCGTCCCTCAAGGATCCATATTGGGTCCTTTCCTCTTCTCCATCTTTACAAATGACCTCCATTCTGTAATTCCACAAGCCGATTGTATCCAATATGCAGATGACTCCACACTCATATGCTCTGCTACTTCCCAATCAGAACTTCGGTCACTAACCCAAAAGAGTCGAAAACTGCCTCCTACAAAGGTGCCTTATCTTAAACCCCAAAAAAACTAAAATGCTACTATTCACCCCCCCCTCGCAGAACCTCCCCACTTAACTTTACTATCACTTCAAATAATGGAACTATAATACCTCCTGAGCCTACCACCAAACTACTCGGAGTACTAATAGATAATAACTTGTCTTTTGAGCCTCACATTAATAACACCATAAAAACAGTGAATAAGAAACTAGGTTCCCTCTACAGAATCAAACCCTTTCTAACTCCTCTAGCCAGGGTCACCATTGCTCGCACCCACCTTATCTCTACCCTGCTCTATGCCTCCCATATCTATACCAAAATATGCAGAAGTAATCTGAGTAAACTGTCATCCTCCTACAACAATATTGCCAGATTTGCAGCTGGGTCCTCCTATAGAACTCATCACTGTATCAACCTGAATCATCTTGGATGGTTAGAGTTGCCAAATCTAATACTTTTCAATCAACTAATAGTAGCCCATAAGATCCTGTATCTACCTCAGAATACACCCATACTTACATCCCTAGCTATCCCCTATAACAATCTCAAAACCTTACGCTCATCTAATAAACTACTTGTACAAATATCTAAATCCAACAACTCAGCTGGTGACACCCTGTTCTCTAATACAGTAGGTAAAGCCTGGAACAGCCTCCCAAGTCAGCTAACCTCAATATCCTCAGTTAACCTATTTAAAAGTAAGCTCAAACCCTACCTCAAATCACACTGGCTATGCCCCTGTGATAACCCAGACTAACCACCATACTCTTATCTAGACTCCCTTGATTCCTAGCCTCTTATGAACATGATCTTGTGTTTACTCACTGATAATAGTGTGCTCGACCATTCTGAGGATTTTTCTCATGTAAATATGTATATAGTATTGAATGACCAACCGTTTTCTTATAAGACCACAACTCCTGTGAGAATGAACACTATAATTGTATCCTTGTATTTTGCTTTTGTAGACTCTATCCATTTAACACTAGTGTTTATTCTTTTTGGTTTTTGCGTGACCTTAGTATCTGTAATACCTCTTAGATATAATTTCCATTATTAACTCAAACTACTGTTGTATCTAGGCTATTTTTACATCAGGTTTTTTTTCCCTACTGGAATACAGAATATAAAATCCTAGGTATGCAATATGTTATAAAGTTTTGTAATGTACCAATTTCTACTGTAAATATCTTGTCTTGTCCAATTTGGTTGTTATTTGTGGAGCTTTTCTCCCTGGGCCTCCACTGAAAATGGACATATATCCAGCTGGACTAGCCCAGTCAACAAATGTAAAATAAGTAAATAAAATAATGAAGTAACAGTAGAGGTAGTTGGATGACTCAGTGCAAGGTGGAATGGGGGGGGGGGATTTAAGTTGCAGCATGGCAAGGGCATTCCCATTTAAAAGAAAGATGAGAGAGTAGCTGAGATTTGAAATTTGTATGGTTAGGTAGGTGGTGTAGGTGTGTGGGGAGAGAGTTCCACTGCTTAGCTAAGGAGTGGGATAGCAGTAGATGGCAAGGAGGTCGTACAGGTTTGTGGAGCTGAAGGAGATTTTGTATTTTGGATCTGAGTGAGGGGTTGGGAATATAAGGTTTTAAGGAAGTAGCGAGAGCTGGGCAGTTGGCAGATTTAAAGATGAGCTTGTAAGCAATGGTGAGTTATAGGTAACTAGTTGGGTTCAAGCCAGTTGTGGGTGAGGAGGGAGTGGCAGTGGTGGGATTAGTTTTTTGAATTGGTTGCAAATTTGGAGATCTTGTGGTAGCAGGATTAAAGTTTGGACCGAAGGCCAAGATGGAGATTGGTGAAAAGAGGGGCACCATACATAAGGGAGGGGAGTAGGAAGGTGGATGCAAGAGTTTGATGGGTAGAGGGGCTTGGGAAGCAGTTGTGCCTGTAGAGGAGACCTAACTTTTGGTGAGTTTTTTGATTGCAGAGCGGATGTTGGTGTCAAATTTTAGTTCTTCATCAATAATGATGCCAAGAAGCTTGGTGTTGGGAACAATTTCAAGGAGGGTGTTGTTTTGCCTCTCTATGGGGAATGTGGATTTGTTAATGGAGTTTTCGGTAGGGGAGAAAAACATTACTTTGGTTTTATTTGCATTTAGTGCCAGATGGTTAGACTGCACCCAGGTTTCTGTTTTGGAGAAGGCTAGTTGGGTTTTTGCTAGGAGCTTGGAGGGGGAGAAGGCTGAGCAGATGATTGTTGAGTCATCTGCATATTGGATGATAGAAGAGTTTGGAATGGATTGGTGAAAGTTGTTAATGAATAGGTTGAAGAGAAGAGGGCCAAGAACAGAACCTTGTGGGACACCTGTGGGTGTGGGAAGGAAGGAGGAGGTTGAAGTTTTCCATTGGACAACTTGTTGGTGGGAGGAGCAGCAGCCAAACCAAAAACAATCAGTGAGAAGTGTAGCAACTACAGAAATAAGGCAGCCTATCGTTTTGGTTTGCATGTTACCTTTCTGTTTGTTTTTATTGTTTTTGCACCAATGGGGAGCTGAAGTTCACTGAGAAGTAGGAAAATAATGTACTTATGCCAGGGGTTTTAGAAACGGACATGCAGTAAGTGCATGTAATACAGATATTAACTGTGAATGCAAAGCAAAATCAAGTTTTGAGCCGTTTTTAATATTATAAAATAAGAAATCCAAAAACTAGAGACTTGATACAACAAATTTATACACAGTGCTCTCCTTATAAAACTGAATATGTTTATTCGGCACTGCCAGATCTGGAATGAAAATTCAGAACAGCAGTTTTTCTTTCTCTAGGCATATCATCTTTGGTTGAAACCATCCTCTATGATTATGACAACAGTACAAAAATGGAAAAAAAGTTGTATTTTGTTTGATATGGTTACCTTGACTCTTAATTTGGTCAGCAAAATAACTGTACACCATAATGTACATAATTTACATAAAGTTAAACCATAATGGAAGGTCAGCATGATTTGGATCCATGCTGTGTGTGCAGCATTGTATCAAACCATACTACAAGCAGAGTCCATATGGATGCAGCATGATGTGCAATGTGACCTTTGGCACAGCATAATAAGGATTAAGGCTGTAAGCACTGAGCAGCATGGATCTGTGCCATAGTCTGGCATTGTGCAATGGAATTGGGTTCATGAGGATATTGTTCCACACTTGTAGTGCTGTTGTGCATACAAGCCATTTAGCATGGTTGGAGAGGGGAAACAGTGAACAATAATAAACGTTTATTCAAAAATCTTTATGCAAGAATACTTCATTACAAGAGAATATGGTGCAAACATTGCTCTTTCCATCTGTAGTGGCACAGACCTACATCTGATAACATATAAAACTGTTGCCTATCAAAAGCAGTATTATTACTAGTGCTGGAGACTTCACCATTCTTTTACACCTCACTGAGTTGGTTTAAGAAGTTTTACTATTTGAAAGAAGTTTTGAAATATCACTCAGTTTAAGTCCAGCTTAAAAAAATCTATATACAACTTAGTTAAAGTCAGACTCTGCCTTTGGTAAGTTATAGTGAGACAGGATTTGTATCTGAAGTAAGACAGCTTGATGCCATGTTCCATTTGGATGTTTTCTCTGCCTTCTTAGTTTCTGCTACTCGGAAAGCGGTAGTGAGGACGAATTATTTTTTCTATTGTTATAGTACTGGTTAATGCATGCATGCTGCAGTCTCTGACCTCCTTTCAGCTTTACAAGCTTCTGCAATTTATTCATGTGTTGACCTCTTGCAGTTGCAGTAGCTTGGTGCATCCATACAGGTGAGTCCACAGCTGCTGTTTTGAAGTATGACCATGAGTTATATAGCAAACGAAGAATCATTACTTTTTGCCAAACCATTTAACAGTTTGGTAATAACTTTACTAACACAAAACTACTTACCTACACTAATCCAGCTTAATTAGAGCTGGCACACTGATGTCAACACCTCTTGACTGGCCATTAATATTAATGTTGTAAACATGGCTCCATATTTTTAGTCTTCGCTGTTTGGAAGCTATATTTAAAACCTTGTAATTTTCTAAAGCCTACAAATGAACTTTTCTTCTTACATAGAAAAGTGTTTGCATGCATTAAGATGCATGAGAATACTTTTTTACATGAAATGAACATTTCATTTCATGCCTTTAGACATGACTTTAAGGAGCAGTCCACATAAACAAACTTTATATTTTGGTGACATCACTATAGGGATAGTATGGGAATGCATCTACAGACTTTATTGGATGCACCGCTATCCATACTGATGCATCCATTAAAGTCCATTAGTTCATTCCCATGGTATCACTAAGTTGACATCACTGAAGGGTGAAGTTCATCAAAAGGGATAAAAACATTTTTGAAGGATATTTTTAAAAAAGTAGAGTATGAATTTATCATATTACTGGGGAAAATCGGCCACATTGGTTAACATTGTCGCCTCACAGCAAGAGGCTGTCTGGTTCGATTCTTGGCTGGAGTTCCTTCTGTGTGGAGTCTGCATGTCCTCCCTGCAATTGACTGAGCATTAAAAGACATGCAGGTAGGTGCGTGAGTCTGTGTGTGTGCCTTCTCTGAAGGTTGGGCACCGGGCTGGCAACTGGGCACTGTAAAAATCTACTGCCAGTCATAAGTGGACCGGTGACTCGCTGTGGCGGCCCCTAAATGGGAAAAGCCAGAAGACATTATTTCAGTGGGGAAAATGCTTCACAGAATAATAGGCATACTGTGGTGCAAAAGGTAAGTGAAAATATTAGAGAAAACACTGTTAATAAATATGGTCTCAAGAGCCAATGTCTCACTTTAAAGAATTGAATAATTTAAGTCAGCCATGTAACTTTGGCCACCATATATTGAAAGAATGGAATAGATTTTTTTTATGAATGATATTCATACTTAAACGTACACAGCAACTTTATGGAACTTTAAGGAGTGCATCTACATATGGATGATATTACATAATTTAGTTCAGCCAGAAGATGAAAACTATAAACAAATTGTAGAAGATGCTAGAAGGAAATTTTGAACTGAACATCACAGCAGAAAGAGTGTTAACGACTAAACCAGAATGTGAGCTATGATGTAGTATGCTACATAGCTGAAGCAATGTTTAGTGAACTATAAGCTTGAAGCTAACCAAGTAGGTGCACTGTTCAGTATACCACTTTTCAGCCATGATTTATTGACTTTATTGACCAGGTAGGGTGGACTGGTTCACAGAACATTTTCAGCCATGAGCCAGGCCACTTAGGCATTCACAAGTTACAACAGATATGTCTTTGTTGTTTGTATAGCTCAAAATGAGTGATATACTCTGTCATTGTCTATTTTAGCAAATCTGTGGTTTCTGTTTCTGCTGAACTATAGCTGCAAACAAAACATGCATAAGCATCAGAGACTAACACTAAGAGGTAATTCTGTATTTATAATATTCAGGAATCTTGCTACATGTGAAAGCTCATTTTCAGAATAACAGTGGTGTTATTTGGGAAGATTAGATGGCAGTGATTTAGGATTAGTATGTTATTTGTGCAATTCAAACAGTGTGACAGTTTGCAGAACAACAGTGGAGTAATATGGCAAAGATGCAGTTGACAATTATGTACTTTGACATAGCTTACAGTTTAAAAGGAGCAGTATATAGATTTCTAGAAGCAGGAGCTAGAAGAGATGACGGAATAGAAAGGTGAATTAACATATGTACAAATCAAACTGGTATACTAATGAATTAACATATGTACAAATCAAACCGGTATACTAATGAATTAACATATGTACAAATCAAACCAGTATACTAATGCAGTTTAGAAATAACATAGTGTTTAGTTGTGCAAATATGACCTAGGTGTCTTAGGCCTTAAAGCGACAGAGAAAGCACTGGGGATATCTATGAGGCCATCATGTAATATCAAAATATAAGCTGTAAATCAAAAATGTAAAATTACTATTATCTAGTATTTTTGCCATAAAAGAGAGAGATTCAAGAAACCTAACCCCTTTCCCTATAGCACAGAAGCAACAACAAGGGAGAACCAGATCGATGAGCAGGGGCAGACAGAAGAGGAAAGGTTCAGGAGGAGAACAACAAGGGCCTACCCTGAAAAGAATGTGGGAGAAGACGATTCGCTGATTGTAAATCTCTCCAAGAAAGTTCTGAATAAGTATGAAGCAGATGTCCTTAATAAGGGACTTAGTTTTATACCTACCAATAGGGGAAATGTTGCTGATTCCATCATTGACATCAAAATGTTCGTTAGGAACATTCAACTAAAACTTGAGTTTGGTAATATGCCCGATCGACAAGACACCAGCAGATTTAGAAGTAATAGTGTATACATCCCTCAGTTACATCCGGTTTTGGATGTTTACTCCAAGATCATAGAGAATGACATTCATAAACATTTTGAAACAACAAGGAATGTTAAGTATAAACAGAATCTAAGTTATAATCATAGAATAGCACTGAATGACCTGAAGAATGATACGGCTATTGTAATAAGACCAGCTGACAAAGGAGGCCCCATTGTCCTTATGGATTCATCGGACTATAATAGAAGGATGGGAATGCTCTTAGGAGAGACCTCCTCATATTTAAAGATAGGTATGGATGAAGTTATAGACAAAACCTTACAAGTTTATTACATGCTTGATGAGCTGTTAGCTTCAGGTAGTATTCAGAAGGAACTTTATGACTATTTCAAGGTAAACAACCCATTAATCCCCATTATACAAGGACTTCCCAAAGTTCATAAATCGGCAAGGGATCCACCCATGAGACCGATTGTAGCTGGACAAGGCTGGGTGACTGAACCTTTTTCCATTTTTATTGAATATCACCTCAGACCCCTGGTTAATCAAAACAAGTTCATATTGAGAGACAGTAAGCAGTTTCTTTTGGACCTATATGATTATACGAAAACATTGGAGGATAATGTACAATACATCCTAGTAACACTAGACGTGGTTAGTCTGTTTACCATGATTCCCAATGACTTAGGTATACATTATATACAAGAGTACCTGAAAAATCATTCTGAATTCTCAAATGTAAGAATAGACTTCTTTGCTTTACTTTTAGAAACTGTATTGCTGAATAATGTTTTCATGTTTGGAGACGATATCTTCTCACAAAGGGATGGCGTAGCGATGGGCACGTCCTGTGCCAATAGCTACGCCAACCTAGTCATGGCACAATGGGAAGAGTCCTTCCTATTTATTACACCCCAATTTCAGGAGTATGTTGGGTTCTACCGCAGGTTTGTTGATGACCTTTTCTTTATTTGGAAGGGAAACAGTGAGGAATTACTGCTCTTTGTCGAATGCATGAATAGTTCAACAGGATTTTTAAGGTTTACTTTAAATTACTCAACAGAACGTATATCTTATTTGGATGTGAATATCAACAGGCTCAGCAATGGACTGCTCAATACAAATGTCCACAGGAAGTTATGTTTCAGGAACACTATTCTACACAGAAGTAGTATGCACCCCAAATATGTATTCGATAATGTGATGAAGGGCAGGTAATGAGGGCCTCTAGGTTGAATCCCACTAGTGAAGGCTATGAAGATGAACTTAAGGGCCTTAAGGCTAGATTTTCAAAAAGAGGTTATAGTGAAGATACATTTGATAGCACAGTTGTAGATGTTCAAAGCCTAAGATATACCAGAGCGAAACCGTATTATTCAGAACCTCTACCCACCTCAGTCCTGGATATCCAGTTGAATCCTATGAAAAATAGAATCTCCATGTTTTATACTAAAGATTCAGTGGGTTTGAAGCAGATACTTGAGAGGCACTGGGATTTATTGATGCTAGATAATGATATCAAGGAAATAGTGGGTCCTCGCCCGAGCATCACTTATAAGAATCAACCTAATTTAAGGAGAATTTTATGTAAGCCTAGGAACAGTCTGGTTACAGAGACATCTAGTACACAGTTATCCAATACTACACCGTGTGGTAGATGTAACCAGTGCATGTTCATCAATGAAACAATGAGTTTCATTCATCCTACCACTCAATGGAGCTATAGTTTTCACACCAGGACATCCTGTAGTACCTCGAATATCATTTACATGGCAACCTGTGAAGCATGCCAGGCGTTTTACGTTGGCAAAACCAACAGGTCTTTTAGAGAACGTATCAGGGAGCATGTTTACCAAATTAGGACAGCATCTGAGGTTAATGCCCTAGCTAAACATAATAAAGAGAAAGGTTCCAACCATACCTTCTCGTTCTTCGTCATCCAAAAGATCACTCCCAATAAGAGAGGAGGTGACATTATTAACTTTACTCTGGAGAATGAAACGAAATGGATAATTAGATTAAGGGCTGACATATACCCAGGACTAAATGACAAAGTGCAGGTCAGACCTTTCCTTCGAAAGAGGAGATTGTTTGTACCCAAACTGTAGATTTATCATACACCCCTGCAGCACACATTTGCATTCCTCTTCCCAGGTTCATCTCTGTCATTCTTTCCCAGTCCCTGTCCTTTTTTCCCCTACCCCCACCCCAAAACCCCCCCCCCCACACCCCCCCTCCCCAAAACACCCCCTTACCCCCTCCTTTACCCTCCCTCCCTACCAGCACCATGCACGCTGGCATGGATGTCTTCTTTCATCTGTCTTCACCATTGTCTTTCTCCTCATCCCTTTTTTCCTCTTTGTATCTTCTTCCTGACCACCCCCTGCTCCCCACCCATCCGTACTTGTCTCCCTTTTCACTATCCACTTCCTGTCCCATATTCCAAGCTCCATCCACAGTTCGTTTGTTGTTCCCCTTCCTCGTCCATTCCTTTCTCTGTCCTCTTTTTTCCCCTTTCACACCACCCCACTCGTCTCCTTATACCTCCACATCCCTTTCCTCACGCCCCCGTATATATATATACATTTTTCCTTTCCATTGTCTACTTCCCACTACTATGTTTCCAGATATGTATGCACAGTTTGCAGGTAGCACGTACTGTGACCCTTGTTTGGTCAGATACAGTAGTAACATCAAGTATAATTTGACCATTTGTTGACATATGACCGGTAATGCTTACAAGACGTGTGGGTATGCGGCTGCAAGCCATTCTGTTAGCTGCAATGCACGCGTACCTTAATACTTAGAGTACCTTAATATTTAGCAGACGGTTAAAGTGTTAGCTATGCCTGCATCGATGGTAACGTTTTCGTTCCAGTTCCCGATTCTATCCCAGGTGGTTCTAGCCGAGGCTTTACAGATGTCAAGCTAATGGATCTCAATGTTGAGGTTTGTTGAAACCACATGAACCAAACCTATGCATTTTAGATCCCTTTTTAATAGGTAGTATATATACTTTTTGAAAAACACTTTTAAGGAATTGCTTTTCTTTATGTTAGTGCGTTATGTATGTTTAATAGGTACGTTTTAATGTTTTTAAAACCCCGATCGGAGTTGAGGTAACTATCTCAGATTATGTTATTAGTATGCGAGAATCTGAAGCACATTTCCCTTTAAGGGTAAGCTGACGTCGTACCCTTGAGCGACACGGCTCAGCGTGCTATCAGTGTAGGCGCTGCCAAAAGGAAGAAGCAGCTTTTCTTACAACGTTAGAAGTTTTTAAGGTTTTTCAAGGATAGGATGATCAAGCATGAGTAAGTACAGGACTAATTCATTTATACCTATATACACCCTGTTCAGTGTAGGTTAGTTCGATTTGGAGACAACTCCTGTTATATGTGAATTTATTAAGTACCTTCACACTGTTTATTTCTTATTGTATTAGCACAATGCTGCAGTTTCATTTGAATGTTTTTATGGATGGTTAGTCGAAATGTAGGACTAACTCATTTTTACCTATACACACCCTGTTCAGTGTAGGTTAGTTCGATTTGGAGACAACTCCTGTTATATGTGAATTTATTAAGTACCTTCACACTGTTTATCTCTTATTGCATTAGGACAATGCTGCAGTTTTATTTAAATGTTTTTATGGATGGTTTGTCGTATTTCTATTGATTGTTTGTCGTATTTATTTCTTCTTTTGCATCACTGCTGCTAAAATGATTTGATGTTTTTACAAGAAGTTGATATAGGATGTTTTTAAGGGATTGGGGATTGCATTTCTGCTAGTATGAAGTGGGTAGCTCTGCATGAATGCTTTGTTGACAAAATTAATAGCCTTACATTTTGAATGCATGTGATGAGTTTTTAAACCAATGGGGTGAGGGTATGTGTTATATATGTAACTGTCAGAATTTTTACCATTGTATAACAGTCTGAAGAAGCCGCATGGCGAAAGCGCTCACTGTGTATTAAAGGATTTAATGCTCCACATTGCTAGCATTAGCGTGGTGATTTTTGGAAGTCTGATTAGTTGGAGTGACTTTGTGAGGGGTTTCCTTGCATTATACAATTCTGTTGGTGACTACCAGTGAAGTGTTCTGTTCAAGGCCGTTTGACACCAGCACTACTGGTTGTTTGGATTACTTTCTATTTTTCCTGCTGGTGTTACATCCTATGCTCAGGGGTTACTTTTGACTTTTTTATATGTACAAATCAAACCAGTATACTAATGAATTAACATATGTACAAATCAAACCGGTATACTAATGAATTAACATATGTACAAATCAAACCAGTATACTAATGCAGTTTAGAAATAACATAGTGTTTAGTTGTGCAAATATGACCTAGGTGTCTTAGGCCTTAAAGCGACAGAGAAAGCACTGGGGATATCTATGAGGCCATCATGTAATATCAAAATATAAGCTGTAAATCAAAAATGTAAAATTACTATTATCTAGTATTTTTGCCATAAAAGAGAGAGATTCAAGAAACCTAACATTGATAGTTCTGTGAGGTATAATGAATGACCCACATCTCTAGTTGCAGTGACAAAAAGGAACTGATCTGTTTAGGGTGTGTTTGCAAGTTAACAATCAGCCAGGCTATAGATTACCAACATGTACATTACCTCAGATAGATGAGATAATTATATTGACTGGCAAGACTCATGTTTTTTGAAACAAACTTGGCCTCTCAATATCGACATGTCCTGATAGGTAATCTTATAAAAAGTGATGATCAATGCTCATCAAGTTTTGTCAGCAATGGATTACCATAGGGAGTTATCTCTGACCTTCTTTTTTCCAGAGAAATATGGATAATTTGTTTAATGATTATTACAGTAGTGATCTAGCTGAATGAATCACTTGTAATAGGAAAAGCAGAACCTGAGCACTAAATCAATTGCAAAAACTTCACTAGAGTGGCTTCAGTGTTAAGAAACCAAAGTCTCTTCAGGTGACAACAGAGTATGTAAGGCATATAATGAAAGTCAGGACTATTAGAGAGTGCCCCAATTTGCTTGAAAGAGGTATGAGCAATTCTGAGCTTAGTTAATGACTGTGGAGAGTGTGTTAACTAGTCAAATGCGATGAAGAAATTAGTGTGCATATATTGTGAGAACAGGATCTTTGGCAGTAGAAGCAACAAAAACAACAGTCCACAGCTATTTTTTAAAGAAAAAAAAAACAACACCTTTATGAATTATCACTTGTGATATGGGCAAACTTACATTTTGTCATCAAACCATATTAACAAGTTCACCTCTGCAAACATTATACATCAATTGCAATTATGGATAGCCCACCATCCAAATTGGCCCCGATAGAATTGAAACATACTATAATAGGACAGACTATGCAGTCGACTATCAATTGCATTGAAGATGAGGCATTATGTGACTTGAGCTTTTATAGCGTTCCTTTTCATAGTGACAATGTTCAAGATAAAAACATTGGGATGGTCAATAACCAGAATATGTGTGTGAATACAAATACTGCATTATATGACAACTCGCTTGATGAGACTGCAAGAAGTAATTTTTCACAGGACTATACGATTATGGACAATGAACGCGAAGGGGAGTGTCCCTTGGAAAACAACATAGGGATTTTGTTGCTTAATAAACTGACTATTAAAACCAATAATAAAGGAGACTTTAAATTGTATAATTATACTCAGGTTACTTTTGATACTGAAAGTGTCAATTTGTTTTCTAAGGGATTTAGTTTTGTCCCATGCAGAAAAGGGAATTTGGTTAACTCCTTATTAGACCTGAAGTTGTTCATACGTAAACTGAATCTAAAAAGTCTATTTCAGAACAAGACTACTGACATTAATATCAATAACCCTGGGAAAAGTTTAACAAAACCTAGTGTATACAATCCACCTATGAATGACAGAGTAGCAATATTTGAGAAAATTAGTGAAATAGATATAAGACAATTCTTTAATAACTATACACAAACCTATGCATATGAACATGACAAAACAGGAACAAGCAATATACAAAAGAATAGTAACCACCAATAACATCAGAATTATGAAACCCGACAAGGGTAGTGGTGTGGTGGTCGTGGATAAAAACGATTATAGTTCTTACATGTCCTCTATGTTATTGGGAGAATCTTATGAGGAAGTCAGTAAAAACGAAATTAATATTGCATTTAAAAATATTGATTTGATACTTAAGGATATGTTATACCAAGTTGAAATATCAGAAGTTGAATGGAATTTTTATGTAATGACCACCCTGTCGTCAGCGGTATTTTTGGAATACCAAAAATACATAAGGGGTTGGACAATTTACAATTTAGACCCATAGTAGATGGAAAAAGGAGTAAAACTTATTTCATTAGCCAATTCCTGGATCATTATTTTAAAATGGGGATAGTAAAATTTCCTTACATTGTTAAAGATTCATGGGATTTTTGGGATAAAATAAACTCCCTTAAATGCAATCAGGGTGATATGTTTATTACTATGGATGTGTGTAATCTATTTACAGTGATACCACATGAAATTGGTTTAAACTGGTTGGAGGAGCAACTTTTTGAGACTAACCTGTATGAACAGGACAGAATTAATGTGTTGATAAAATTAATGGAAATCGTATTAAAATACAATTACTTGTATTTTGAAGGAAATTACTATAGACAAGTGAGTGGAGTAGTGATGGGGGCGGCTTGTGCCCTCATGTTTGCAAATTTTATCATGACCTACTGGGAACTTCACTATTTGTTCAACACTGAATTCTATTCACATATTAGATTTTATTCAAGATTCCTGGACAATTTGTTTATCGTCTGGGATGGTAATCAAGCAGAGTTGCAAGCCTTTCTAGAGTACATCAACAATAGTATGTGGTTTTTGAAATTCACACATGAAATTAATAGTGAGACCATCACCTATTTGGACATTGTTAACTTTTGATAAAGTGAACAACACATTAAAATCTAATATCCATAGAAAATCCACTTTTTCAAACTCTTATTTACACTTCGAAAGCTGGCACCCTGACCACCAGAAAAAGGCCATAGTTAAGGGGCAAATGGTCAGGGCTGCAAGAATGGTCAGCAATGAATTAGAATTTATAGAAGAAATACACTTCATGATGTCTCTATTCATTAACCGGGGTTACCCCGAGGAATTATGCATTAATATTTATGAAGAGGTAAAATCCAAAAGAGAGACAGGGATATACAAAGCCATTTTAAATTTTGACAACAATATAGTTCAATTGTGGGAAATCATAGTAAAAATACACATTATAACTTTAATACTATTCCTTTTTATATCACTACATTTAATGATATATCTCACGTTATTAGAACTATTATTAATAAGAACTGGAATTTGGTAAGTACCAACAACAATTTGGGAAGAATTTTTCAAGGAAAAATTCCATATATTTTTAGAAAGGATTTGTCATTTAAAGAATTATTTGAATGGGGAACGTCTAATAGGACAATTATTCCCAATAGACGGGTTGGTAATTTTAAGTGCGGTAGGTGTTCCACATGTTCCTATATACTCAACACTGGTAGGAGTGTTAAGGTCAACCATCATAATATAAAAATTTGTGAATATTTCAATTGTTACTCTACGAATGTGGTTTACATTGCTTTGTGTCAACAATGTGACGCATTTTATGTCGGGAAAACAAGTAGACATATGAGGGATAGAATAAAGGAACATTTGTTGGACATTAAAAATTCTAAATCTACCAATGCTTTGGCCAGACATATTGCACAATACACCAATCATCATTTTAAGTTTTTTGGTGTCTTGCATATTAAATATGACCCACAGGGTAAGATTACTGATTATGACTTAGATGTACAAGAATTGAGAATGCAAATATTACTAAACGCCCATAACCAACCTGGTTTGAATGAATATTGTAGTATTAAGCCTATCTTGAGACTTAACAGTCTTAAGGGCAAGTAAATACACATTGTATTGTTTTTAATGTTTTTTTAATACAAACAGAACATTTCTCATATATAACTTTACTGTTGCATTTGCATATAACATTTAATTATTACATAGTTTAATTAATTAAACAAACTATTATTAATACTAACAAAAATTAAGTGCACATTAGGATATGTTGGACAATGCATTCCTAAGGAACCTTGTGATTGTATGCATTAACTTGTACTTTTTATAACATTTTAACATAGTTAACCAATTCATCAGTAAGATTAATAAACAATTATTATTTCATTATTATTATTTTTTCAATTATTCATTTTATTTAGTTTATAAAATTGATTACTATATACTTATTTTTTCATACTAGTGTTTATGTAACATTATGATATATAGACATATAATTCACATTTATATATATCACATCACATAGCATTCATACAACTATATATTTTATTTTACATTTTCATATATATTTTTATATACACATATAAACCAATACATGTAGACATTCATGCATAGATATAATATTTACATTCATGATATTTTAAATATATTTTGAGATACATCTGGTATTAAAAATTATATATGTGATTAATGATTTAAATGCACTGCATTGCAATGCACTATATTAACTGTATTTTTAACATAACTTGGTATTTATATAATTAATCAATTAGTGGTAATTGATTTTGTGGTTACTATATAAGTGGCGTAGTTTTCTATTTGTTGTATTCTGATGAAGTCTGTGGAGACAGACGAAACCTAGGTCAACGCTTTTTGGTGTTCATTTCTGTAAGAAATAAATGGTTTTGGAGCGCATATTGGCCTTTGGAGCAGTTCATTTAACGTGTTTTTTGAGCTTGTGGAGCCGTGGAATTTATTGCATCTTGAACATCTTGTCTGTGTATTTTCGATTCATACCACTACATTGACAGTGTTTCCCATTCCATTGGAGTGGTAGTGGTGTTTGTACACTTGTGGTTTATTATACATCAATTGGTTTTATTTAAATGTTTGTGGTGGGGAAGTTTAATATCTGAAAAGGTCCGCAGTAAAGTTTAAGTGGATGAAAGTGCTTATTGATTAAAGGTTTCTGCTGCCACTTTTTAGCTTCTATCTGCAGTTTTTTTTAATAAGCATTATACATCACATATATTTTTCTATACAATTTAATCAAACCAACATTACATATGTTGTTCAATTCCTGCCTTCTCTTAAACCTCATTTCTCCTCCTCCTTAACAGTTTTTTGTTTATTTTCCATTTTTTCTTCTATGTAATTTACTCCTACCTTTTTCTAAAGCATCCATATCCCATCCTTTCATCTCTCTTACAATATTCACTACTTCAAGAATTGTTTGTTTAGACACTGATATCCAGAATTAAACTTAAGGTCATGGTATGTCTGGGCAATTCAGATCCTATATCTCAAAAATAATGTCCTTAGTCACACACTTTCTTTCGCACAGTATTCCTGACGGGGTACTATATAGGAAATTTTTAAAGTCAGCCAACTCATTACACCCTGAGAACATATGCTCCCAGGTACCTCTTTCATCACTGTTACATCTCCAATACAGTTCCTTGACTTTGGTAACTCAAATGCCATAGAACAAATTGTTCAAACACCAACAAAAAGAGCAAACTTACTAGATTTGGTTCTCACTAACATGACAAACAGATGCACCACTAAAAATGTCGGACCCTTATTAATTAAATATGACCACAATTCAGTCACTTTTCAACTGACAGTAACTCCAGAACTCACAAAGGGAGAAGTCAGACTAAAAAACTTCACCAAAGCATACCCTCCTAGGGGAAGGTATAAGTGCATTCCAAGCCCCACCCCAGCTGGAAGTGGTAACTACACCAAAGCTTATGTTAAAGCCCTGTACAATCACTTGTATAAGTGCATAGACTTGGCTGTTTCAGAGAGAATCAAAGCCAGAGCCCCAAGTAAAATAAAAAAGCCACCCTGGTGGAAATGCAGCATCAACAAACTTTACAACAAATGCAGAATGTTGCTGTCTAAGAAAACTAAGGCAAGGCCCTAACAATGGAAAAGTACCCTCCATACCTCTCAAACTCTTAGAGCAAAAAATCTGGACAAAGCCATAAAAAGGCCTGAAAATAGGGACAATTTTTAAATAATGCTCTTAAACAAACCAAGTGGTGAAGTTCACTCCTTGAAATATGTAATGCACCTAGTTCACTAATAAAGAATCAAACTTTAAAATACATATTAAAAATAATAGTAGGTAGTCCACAGTTGACTTAAAAATGGAATATCCTTTATAGAAATACACAACCAAGTAATCCTAGTTGAGTAAAATGAAAAGCATTGAAGACATTCATTATTTATATATAACCAAATTATTTGGAGCAAGGGAGTGGTTACAAATGGTGGTTCCGTTAAAAACAATAAAAGCATTATTAAACTAATTCCTTTAACCAAGCCCCCCCCCCTTCCCTTTAACACCATAGTGTAAACTGAGACTGTGCTACCTTAGAACTGAAACTAAAAAGCTAGAGACAAATTAAAATATATAATACAAGAACATCTTATTAAGGCTAACCTACTAATTCAAACTTTATTATGAGACCAACTCACTAACAAAATGACCAACTAATTAACTAACGAAAAGATCTACCACTAGATATTAGACATCTATCAGAATAAATATTATTAACTTATAAATTGAAACACTTTTAACACATAAATATTGCTCTTACAAACTTAGAAAGTTGATAGAATAATAGGATTTGCTTTAGCATGAATTTTTTGAAGGCAATGAAGTCTGAATCTCAAATGTATGTCATTATTTTATAACTTCAGTCGTCCGTGGTTTGCCAATAAAACACAATTTTATGAGAAAAAGAACAAAAATATGAGGCAAAAATATGGACATTCTGTGAAAATCTGTACAGTTGAGAGGTATGGCACCCTCCTCAGCCTAAACAAGCTCATAGGACAACATATCAAATCCTCTAAGGGTAACTTTGAGAAAAACTTAGCAATTACAGCCAAGGATAATCATAAGGCCTTTTACAGCTCCATACATAGCTTAAAAGATAGGACCCAAGCATGTGCTGAACTAGTGACTAACGTTATCATACACATTGATCCCACAGAGATAGCAGACCTGCTAGCAGACAGATTTAATGAAAATGTCATCCCCTCCAAACTTATCACAAACCTTGCCCCCAACTTCCCCTCCACCCTACATATCTGAAGAGCAGGTCATTAAAGCCCCGTCTAAGGCAATACGCAAAACCTCTATGTGACCATACGGCATCCAAGGCTGTCTTCTAAACAAAATAAAACATGAAGTAGTATCACCACTAAGCACCCTAATCAATCATAGCCTAACCACTGGCTTTGTTCCTGCAGAATGGAGAACAGCATCAGTTATTCCCCTCCACAAAGGTGACTTAGTAACAGACCAAGGGAATTATAGACTCATAAGTCTGACCAGCCTCATCTGTAAGGCCATGGAATGTATCATGGACCTCATAAATAAAGACATAGGTGACCTAACACTGGATACAATGCACTTTGGCTTCGTTAAGGGCAAATCCTGCCTGTTAAACCTGGTAGATTTTTTTGAAAATGTGACCAGTGCCATTGTGAGGGCAAATCTGTGCACACACAATTGCTTGACTTGGCAAAGGCCTTTCACACAATCCCACACTCGGGCATTACTGATAAGCTAGCAAACTGAATGTAAACCCCACTTTTGTAAGATTTATTGCCAACTGGCTCACAAACCGTTCACATACTATCAAAGTAGGTGACTCCACATCAACCAGTAGCCCTCTCACCAGTGGGATGCCACAAGGGTCAGTGCTGGCCCCTCTACTGTTTAGTGTATACTCCTCTGAAGTTAAGGCCAAAACTAAGGTGTTTGTGGATGACTGCAAACTGGGTGCAATTACTGAATCCTGAAATTATGATAATATTCTTCAGGAGGGTCTAATGCAGACCAACGACTGGTGTCTTAGTCATGGTTTGAAACTGAGGCATCACCTCTAGAGCAAAGTAGGTTATAACCCCTTAACAATCATCACTAATCAGGCCCAAAATAGAGTATAACACCCTTTTTGGCATGTACCGCAGAAGCACCTACAGCAATTGGAGAGACGTCAAAGATTTCTAACTAAGAAAATCAAGGGACTCCAGCATGTGCCTTACACAGACTGACTAAATTTCTATCACTATACTCAGTATCATATAGACTACTTAGGGGAGACTTTTGCCTGGCTTACAGAGCAATCTCTGACCCAAACCTTTTGCTGCACATCTGTAAATCAAATGAGACTAGAGCTACCCATTCCAGGGACCTAAATATGGCCTGCGACTTGAAAACGGTGTGCTGGAGGGACAGATTTGCTTCCCAGCAACTGCTGCTTATCTTTGGAACAGGCTGCTAATTCATGTGAAGTAGAGCACCTCTGTGACACTGTTCAAAAGGAACATGGACGAGTGACTGGGGCACTGTAAATTCTTGCTAGGGATAGCTACCACAACCCTCCTGGACATGGGCAGTCAGTAATAAATAAATACAATTGACTAGAGGATATATGATACTACATTGAAATAAAATGGCTAGGCTTGAAATGACTTCTGGATCAATAGCCTAGTAACCTCTTATGTCTTATGATCCTATGGATCTGATGGGACTTAACAATCTTGAAGTATTGCAGCCACCACAGTTTTTTCCATGATGTTGGTGCTTCTCATCCTTTCAAAATATTGTTAATCAAAACCTTCCAGATCTATATCACATTCTTCCCTCCTAGTTTTCAAACTTCTGCAGGAATACCATATATTCCTGGTGACTTTCCCACAGATTGGTTATACTTCACCATTTTTACCTCATCTCCTTCTCTCTTAACTGGTAGTCACTGAGCCTCATTTTCCTTTAATCCTGGTATATTTACATCTACCATAAATATTTCTGATTGTGCTTTTTCTCGATTTTCAAAAAAATTCTGAACTGTCTCTAATACCTTACAGGACCATTGATTGTTTTTCTTGTTTTAGGTACCCTAAGATTGGCAACAACCCTTTCTACTTTCTGTTCCCTAAGTCATTGTGCCAAAAGTTTTGTGCTCTGAAGTTATTCTCAAAAACAATTGCTTAATGGTAATCTTTTTAAACTCATGCATATTACCCAGGTAGCCTCCTATTGTCTATTTAGCACTCTGCAGTTGTGCCTCTTGTTCTGTGAGATTCCCCTTATTTTGTAATGCTTTAAACTTTGTCAGTCCCTCTTAGTAATTATTATTATTAATTCTTAACCATATTCCTTTTTTCTTTTATTTCTACCCTATTTTTTAGACTCTACTTTCGTCTTATCCCACTCATTAGCTTTAACTTCTGCAGTAAAAGTCCACAGCTCTTGAAAATAATTAAGTGGATGGAAGGACTTAGCATTCATTTTAGAAAACAATCCACTTATGCTGTACTGGCAAGGTTATAAAGAGTCCGGAACAGGGCATGTCTACAACTAGTGTCCTTTGACTTTATTGGCCTGAATGTACCCATGAAAACTTAAAACATAAAATGTCACAGGCATTCAGAAGCCATAAAGCTGAAACACTGGAATGTTCTTAAAGGGTCATTTGCATATATCCCATGGGCCACCACTACAACAGGTTTTAAGGTATTACACAGTGAAAACCTTGTATTGGCTTTGTCTTTCTTGTAGTTTTTACTGAGTGGTTTGTCTAAGTAACCTGGTTTACCCTTTGCTTGCATATCTTTCACTTTATTGGCTCAGTAAGCTTTTGTTCTGCTTCATCCAAACTGTGTTTTTAATTATTTTTTATTCATTCAGTGATCGAGCCATCTGATGCTTACTGCTTGGAGTTAAGGGCAGTTGCACATTTTCAGCCCTTTTATTTTCGGTTATAGCAAGGTATTTTTTTGGCATCCAGCAGTGATGGCCTCCTTCTTTCTTTTGAGTGCTTACTTGCTTTGCACCATCTGTTTTATTCTTTCATTATCTGACTTTGCATCTTTGCATCCCTCGTTCCCATTTCTACTGTAATCTTTAAATCTCTCACCCCCACCTACTAAAGAACACAGTAATGCCCAGCATCTTTTCTAATATGAGAAAGAGAATTGAAGCCTGACGGAGATTTTATCAGTGATGTAATATTTCAATTATTCCTGGTGTTCTATAATAGTGTGTGTGTGTGTTTTGTTAAACCTTGTATGACCTTATTTTAGGCACACAATTACTTTTCCCAAGTACAGTCTTCGGAGACTTGGTTGTTTTCTTTTCCATTCCTTTCTGGATATGTTCAGAGACAAACGACAGTCCTTGAATGTTAAAAACTAATCATTAATGCCTTCTGAGGCTGTTCATCTTGTAGAAACATTTGATTACCCTGTGAAAATCACTACTCAGACAACATATTTCTACATTAGGCTGCATTACTACCATTAGTCGGTGTATATGCTTGGTCAGGTTATGTCCCCTATGCAACAGAGTATTTATATGGGTTGCATTTTTAGTGACCTGAAGCTGTTTCACTTTTTTTTTTTTATTACTGAGCCTTTAAGAAGGATTGCGATGTACACAGCAACATTGACTTCCTTCTTAATTTGATTTTTCTGAAAGTAAAAAAAAAAGTAAAAATGCAGTTTCATTTGACAGTACTGTCTTCCCTTAAGTTTTTGAAGATTTCTTTTTGTGTGTGCCAGAATGTTGCACTGTAAATATTGTATTTGAATATTAGAACTGCATGGAATGCCACAAAAATTACTTGTAAATGAATCTTGGTCTGGCTGGAAACCAAATGCAAGTTGATCAGAACCACATAATCCCATCTATTCTATTGTTCTAGAAGAAGCTTTCATTATAATTTAACTTGCATTCAGCATACAGGGTACAGTAGGCTTTATTATGCTAGATATGCCTCTGAACTGTACTGATTGTTTAAGAAGAAAGGGTCACTACCTTTTCTCTCTCTCTCTTTCCCCACTAATGTGTGATCAGCAACATCTTAATTCAGTTTTGTGCCTTGGTGAACTGAAGCTGCTAATCCAGGGGAAACTGTCAGTAGTACCCTGGCTGGGAATGGGAAGTCAGTCCATCATAGAAGAATGTATATACACACACACACCACAGAAATGGAACAGGTTATAGTATCCTGCTGACATAAATTGAATATCTTTTGAGGAGGGAATGAACCAAAGTACCTGGAAAAAAGATGTGCAGGCTATGAACTGGTAGCTCAGGAATCCGAATCCTGTGTTGTAGGGGTACAGCAACGCTAACCCCCGCCACCACGCCAGAGTGACACAGTTCATCTGACTGCACTAACAGCATGCAGAACCTGACAATGTGAATGGGAGGATGAATTAATTCAGCACTGCATGCAATTACATAAAAAAGGTTGAATTGATAGCTTTCTGAAAAGTAGAAAAGGTAGTGAATTAGCAACCCTTATTTCTTGATTTTGAACTCTAGGGAAGATGCCCAGATTTTACTTCACATTAAGTATACCAAGTGTGTTAACGTCTGTGCTTAGATGCATTTTTAAAGGGGATTTTATGCTCCAAGATTATTACTGTGCTTCCAGTAGGGGTACACAACATTGTTCTGTTGTAGGAGACCGGTAGCTGTAAAAGTCACATTTCTGCTCCTGTCATTATGTCACTTCTACCCTTTACCTACGCAGTGCAGTTTCTGCAGTACAGCTTTGCTTTTGTACTGGACGAGGATCCTTGTTTTAGGGGGGGTATGGTTTATGGAATGATACAGCCTAACAATAAACTGCCCTGGATGTGTAAAGCTATCATGCAAAATCTTCTGAAATAAAGAACAGGCAGCTTCCCAACAGCTGGAAATGTGAAGACTGCATGGCAGCAAACAAATTTGCAAATCAAGTGTTTGGTTAAAATAAAACATGCTAACAGAACAATGCTGTTGAGATTCTTGAATTCCTTATGAGCATTGTTTTAACTGGGAATGCTGTATTAAGCCCACCAAATTAAATATGTATGTTCTATACATCCTAGATAGCAATGTAAAATGTGAAGTAGTCTGAAGCAACTTTTAAATGATATGATGTGCACTTTGCTCCCAGAGAAGCTGCTGTTTTTATTTTGTTGCAGTATACACAGACATAAACAGAACATTTCCTTTTATTTGATGCGCTACTGTCTTGGATTCATTAGTGTATTACAAGTGACCCTTTTATGCTGCTATCTGGTTAGATCATGCTTCTCTTGCAGAGTCTTCAAAAGCTCCAGTGGAATCTTTAGAGGTGTGTGTATATGTGTGCAATCATTACCTCTTGTATTAGTATAAATGGACATCTAAACAGTTTTATGCCAGTATTTAGTTGTTAATTTTGAATACAAGAAAAGGGTCTTTTTTAACACCTTTATTGAATTATAGCTTAATAAACAGGCAAACATGAATTTATAACAAGAAAGGAATCTTGACCTCAAACTGTGAGGAGACCATGTCTGTAGTATGACGCTCCACCACTGGACCAGTAATCAAGGAGCCTCAATCCTCACCACTGGCAATAGTGGGGAATGTACACTGGGAGGATGACAAGTACACACGCACTATTTTCAGATGCAGGTCTTTGCATCAAGTGCAATTTCCCTTAAGAGCATGCAGAGACCATAGTCAGTCAAGGGCTGGTTTCTCCCTCATTGACCAGATCCACAGTAAGACTCCCCACTGGCACAGCTATAGACTTGAGTCCTTATCCAGGGTTCCAAGCCAAGTCCTCCAACAGTTTCTCTGTCCAACCAGTGCTTTGTGTCCCTGCCCAAGTAGCAGAGACACACACACTCTTGGAAATTTGTTTTACACACACACACACACACACACACACACACACACACACACACACACACATGGGAAAGGCTGGCACAGGTTTTCTAGCTATGCCCCCTTCTACCCAGAGTATAAGGTAGTTATTGCTGCCAACAGAACCCCTTATCAGCTACTTTAAGGCCCTTAACAAAGGGTGTCCAATCTTACTGTGTAATGTTGATATTAATACAAATGGTAGTTTGACCAAGAGCAAGGCTATTAGGAGTGGCCCATACAGTACCACCAAATAAATATGCAAGTATTCTCAGAACTTAAATATCTCTAGACAGATCAGCCACAATGAAAGGTTTAAATATATTTAATAATAAATGTTAAAAGAACAAGACAATACTAAATATATATTCACAGTACCATCAGACTTCAAAACCACAGAAAGTATTTAAAACAGCATTGCAGGACATCAAGTTATGCTTTAGTATATTCCTGACTGAATCTAAGAGAGTTACTATACCCTAATTAACTTACTTACAGAGCAAGGCAGATGTGGTGAATGGATCTTCTCCAGTTGTTGTTGTCAGGTCAAAGACGGAATACAAAATGCTGCATCTTTCTCAAAGAGTTTTCAAATGAATATGTCAAATATTACTGCTGGGGTAGCTTGTAGCATGATATTATTTTTTGTCATCTGACTATATCCCAGGTGGAACCCCCTCTGCTTGAAGCTGGCAGTATTTAGCATCTACCTATGAAAATACATAGACCTCAGATCTTTGGCAGAGGTCGTAAGTCATAAAACACTTCCAAGACAGTACAGAAAGTTCCCTAGTTTTAGACATTGTGTCTCCTTGCTGCATTGAAACTGAAAGAAATTATCTGTTATTGCGTAGCCATAAAGTAATTTAATTTATGTTGTTTTTCTAAAATTTACTAGGTTGAGGTTAACCTCCTGTATCCGTTTCCACTGTTAAAATATATACATTTAAACAGTTACAATAGTGCATGTCCATTTCTGTACTTTTCCAGTAGGGTACACTGTGGTTACATTTCAAGCACTTTGCAAAACCCTTTGTCAACACATATGCCTGTACAAACGTAGTTTGATATATACATGACATACAGTTCTCATACATTTGTAACACAAGCATCTTATATGAATCATGTTCATATTCACAAATGACATATAATTATTTACAAAATTCCAGATAGCTGGGCTGGCAAATACTGAAACAACTTTAAGGAGGTTTATATAGTGGAAAGTTTGATATTGGGCAGAATTACAGCAGGTATTCAGTGCAGTGACAAATGAGCGAGTTACACTCTACTTCAGGAGCAGGTCAGTCCTTGTGAATAAGGTTTTAAATACTAAGAAAAAAAGTGCTTCTAGCAAAGATTCATAGTAGTAGTGTTTGTTATGTAGGATCATAAGAGGTTACTAGGCTAACAGGTCTAAAGCCTTTTTAAGCCTAACCATTCATGTACAATTTTCTTGATTATCAATGCCCATTGACTAGAATCATTTTGGTATATGCCTGTGCCTTAAGGCATCAACAAGCTGCCATTGTCCATAAGGGACACAGGTTACAAGCCAGGGATGAATATGCAATATGTCTTTCTATTCGCATGTTGCAGTGCTCCAAACCCTTAGATTAACCTCTGCTTACTACCTGAACAGTCCAGCCAGTATACAAAAGCTTCTAGTCACTTCTAGCTATGTGGGATGTCTGACATTGGCTAACGGAGCGTGGGCCATAAAAGTGACATCTGCACGTATGATTCCCCCAAGACTTTTCTGGTGCCAGTCAGACATCAGCTGTTCTTGCTATCCTGGTTGTCTGAGCTTCACATTTAAAGATAAGTACCCTATCTTTTGGGTCACTGCATGTTCATAGGGGTGTACTAGACTAATGGCCCTTGGGCCTTTACAAGCCTAGCCATAGGATTACCCTGACATAGTGCCAACTGACCTTAGTTCCCAGTGCCTCTGTCGAGTAGAGCCACTGGGGATATCCCTGGGGTGAATTTTCTGTTTCCCATCCACTCATCAAGATTTCACTTGAAGAGGGCCAATGAGGTGCTATGTTTGACATGTATGGGAAGTCTGTTCCATGGCACGGGCATTCTCTGGGTTATGAACCTGTCTCTCCAGCACATTCTGTTGATTGCGGTAATGAGGTTGAGGTCTCTGAAGCATGTGGTATGGAGGGATTGGGATTTCTTTAGATGTAGCATTTCTAACAGAGCTGGGTCAGACATGGCTTTGTAAGTCAAGCAGAGATCGCCTCTAAGTAGGTGATATGAGACAGAGAATAGTTGGAATTTCTTGAGTCTGTCGATATAGGACAAGTGTTTAAGGCCTAGGATCCTCTTTGTGAGTTACTTTTATGGCCTCTCCAGTTGTTGCAGATGTCTAGTGAGGTACATGCCAAATGGGGCACCGTACTCGATGATTGGCATAATGAGGGAGGAGTAGAGGGAGACAATGACCTCTTTCTTCCTGGATGCAAAACCCTTAGTAATGAGATGTGCCACATCGAAGCACTTTCTGACCACAGTGGCAATGTGGTGATCAAAAGAGAGGTTGTTGTCAACCTGTGTTCCCAGATCTCTTATAACGCCTTCTGTGTTCACTGGACTAAAATCAATGTGGTAATTCATGGGAACCCAGTTTTTCCCAAAGGGGATGACGACACATTTTTTGGCATTGAGCTTAAGGCCATGGTTCTGACACCAGTCGTTGGTCTCAGTGAGGACATTCTGTAGGATGTCAACATCACTTGGGGAGTTAATAATAGCTCCCAACTTGCAATCGTCCATGAACTTTGTCAGCCAGAGTCCCTTCGTGTTGACCTGGACTTCAGAGATGTAGATACCAAACAGGAGAGGACCCAGGACCGAACCTTGTGGGTCTCCACTTGTGACTGGTTGGCAGTCTAACTTGGAGTCAGCTACTTTCACACTGTGGGTTCGATCTGTGAGCCAGTTTGCAACCTACCTAGTGATATATGGGTTGATGCCAAGCTTAGTGAGTTTTTCTATGATTTCTGAGTGGGGAATGAGATCACAGGCCTTGGCCAGATCAAGGTAGGCTGTATGAACCACCTTGCCTTCATCCACAGCTCTGGTGACTCACTAAAAGAAGTCAACCAGGTTGAGCAGGCATGATCTACCCTTCACAAAACCAAACTGTGTGAGATCCAGAGTTTGGAGATTCCCTATATCCTTGTTTATTAGGTCCATGATGATGCATTCCATAGCTTTCCATATCAGACTCATCGGGCTAATAGGGCGATAATTCCCAGGGTCTGTAGTTGCTTCTCCTTTGTGGAGTGGGATGACTGTAGTAGTGCACCATTTGGTAGGGACAAAGCCTGAGATGAGGCTGTGATTGAACAGGGCACACAGTTGAGGTGCCAGTTCAATCTGTAGTTCATGTAGAAAACAACCAGAGATATTGACAGGTCACATAGAAGCTGTATTCTTGGCCTTGGACAGTGCTGTTTTAACCTGTGCAGCAGTAGTACTTGGTGCCTGGCAATCTGTTGGTATTGTGATTGGTCCTTTGAGGGGGGGAGAGGGGTAAAGTTAGCAATGAATCTGTCGGCCAGTATACTGGCAATATCTGTTGGCTCAGTATAGGAGGTACCATTGTGTAGCAGCTCAGAGCAAATCTGGGTATTGCCGTGGAGATTTTTTATATAACTATAGAAGGCCTTGTTGTCTTTACTATCTGATGCAATTCTGTTTTCATAGCTAGCTTCAGGGGATTTGATGAAGGATCTCAACTTTTTGTTGAGGCTGATAAGGGAGGTTTTCCAGTCTTGGGACTCTCTTTATTCCACATCAGTTTCCTCCTTCTGTTGTATAGTATGTTCATGTTAGGGGAGCACCAGATTGGCTTCCTTTTTTGGAGGAGAGTGTCTTGATTCTGTTTGGTATGGCGAGATCCATGCATTTGTGTACGTGTTCGTACACTGCACTGGTGTATGATTCTGCAGTCATGCAAATATTCTCCATTTGCATGGGTGCCGTGAAGTTAGCCACCTCTGTTTTTGGGAGCCCAAAGTTAGCTTTGGAGAAGTTTTTCATGGTGGTTACCTTTGCGGAGTGGGGGTGTGTGGATTTCCAAGGTGATAAGTTTGTGGTCGGATCTCACCAGGGAGGAGCTGACTATTGGTTTAGAGCAACCAGGTCAAGGATGTTGCTACCTCTAGTGGGGGTAAGAATGAGCTGGTCCAGGGCATTGGAATTAATGAACTCCAGGAAACATTGCGCAAGTGTATAGGTACATGAGTAGTTTACCCAGTTAATGGAGGGATAGTTGAAGTCACCTAGTAAGAGTGTGTTAGGTTGAACCCTAATATTCTCCAGGGTGCTTAGGAACATGGAGTGCGAGGCTTGGGACATGGCTGGGAGCTATAGCAGGCTAGGACCTGAATCGCTGTCTTACCCAATGTTAGCTGCACCTGAAGTATCTCTGATGCATTATGTCGGGCTACCAGTCTGGAGGTGTGGGCATCCTTTATGAATATGGAAACACCACCACCTTTGGAGCTTTGGTCCAAGTTCTGGTGCCAAAAGGTGTGGAATGAGTTATAGCCTGGTAGTGCAGGGGTGCTTTGTGCTGCCTTGAACCAGGTCTTTGTTACAGCACAAATGTCAATGTTCTCCATTTTAAGGAGTGCCTTGAGCAAGTGCATTTTGAGACTTAGACTTCTAGCATTGACAGCATGACCCTTGGACTGCATTTGTTAGTAGCTGTTACAGTAATAATTTGGTCTTTGGAACAAAAAAGGCACTATAGAGGTGGCAAGAGCCTTGACCAGTATCCGGAACCCCAGGGGTGACTAATGCAGGCCAGCTTTGGCAAAGCATTGAGGTCTGTCAGTCATGTCATCCCAGACAGACCGATACTGGATCCCCTCAGAATGACACCAGAAAATTAGCCAATTGTTGAAATCAAGTATTTTCTGCTTGTACTTTGGTATCATTTGGGTGATGGCAGGATACTGCTCAGGGCTAGGGTCATACCCGCCTGGGCTACATAATCTGAGACCTCCTCCATGTCTCTTTTCATGTCGTCCAGGGAGGTACGTCTCAGGTCATTCACACCCACACAATGACAGAGTCATATTTGTACCTGTTGTTGAGGGACCTTAGTGAGTGCATTATATGAAGGATCCTGACACCTGACAGGCAGATGACTGTTACTTTCTCCTTATTCAACCTAGTGAGTGGGAAATTAGTGTGCCTCACTATGGAGTCACCTATGACTAGTGTGTTGGGCATGCTGTTTTGTCTTAGGGGCTTTGGTTGAGTGGCACATTGTTTAGGAGAGTTATGTGTCTCGTGATTAGTATTGTGTTGTGGTGGTCAAGTGCATTTCTGCCTTGGAGGTCTCTGCTGCTTGGGTAGATTTTTATTGAGAGCCTCCACGAAGGTGGGTGTGTGGTTTGTGTTTTTATGTGAAGGCTGTGCTGGTGTGTGTTCTGGAGGGCTATGTGTTCCATGTAGTGTGGTGCAAATGTTGACCTTCTCCTCTTGACCAGCTATTCCGGTCTTGGCTGGAGAGTGTGTGGCTTCCAATTTGGATATATAAGTGCATCTCTCACAAGTCTGAGTGTTGGAAAGTAAGAGGAGAGGGTTGTCTGTGTACATGAGGCAGTTGCTACATTGCCTCAGGATGTCCAAGTTCACAAGGTTAATAGGAGAAAGTACAGGGACTGACCTTTAGACATTCCTGGAGGGGTGGGCATTAATAATAAGTACTGGATCTGTTTCCTTGTAGAACATTTAGTGATGGTAATTGCTACAAGAAATCTGCTAAAGTGCCAGACTAATAAGCTAGTATAAGTGCAGGAGAGTAGAGAACTAGTAGATCTAAGGGAAAAATTGAAGATCAGACTCTGGCACCACTCAGAAGCTTACAAACAGTCCTGGATACAGCAAGTCTGTATCTGGACTAGACTAGTTACAGGCAAGGTGGGAAACAAGCGCAAACACGGGCTTTTAAACCAGAATGTTGAGAGATATGGAAAAACTGTCCAAATGTCCAATAAACTACAATTTCTGGGCCAGAAACCACTCCAGGATAGGAAAGTGCAGGTGCAGCCATCAGATGACCCATAAGGATGCCTACAAGCTCTGCCTTTTCTGTTTTGCGGCCTACTCACAACCATAAAACCTGCGCAATCTGTCAGGCCTTCATCCCTAAGACACTGTGCAACCGTCTGCATGCCCTCAACATTTATTTGGAAAACCAGCATCTCAAACGCTTAGTGCTAGCTATGGAAGGGCTGTCCTGTCAGTCCATCGAGCCACCTAGAAAGAAGGCCAGAGTTTCTAATCTTGAATCCGCTATTGCACCTCCTCCACCTGACATCCCTCCTGTGGCTGACATTAGCCTAGAGGAATGTTCGGAATCCACCGACATGGGTATAATGGGTACCATTCCATGAGGCTGCAAATCCTAGAGCAGAAGGCACATCCATGGAGGTTTCACAGAGGTTGGTTGCTAATGATGAGGGGGAACCTCAGTTTGTACCGGCTGTCCAGACAGGTCCTTCCATGGCTCCAGAGCTTACCGATCCTAGGCCTTCCTTAGGCCCTATACCCTCTAGGCCTTCCCTGTAAAGGAAACAGAAGACCAAGCATGTTTCACCCCCTGCAGAAAGCCAAGCAGACTGGCAGGCCTTTCACAGAGTTTATTTAATGCATTCATGGCCCTAAGGCCTGCTATGCCTGTCTCCCCATCAGTTGCTCCTCCACAAATTAGCCCTAGGACTTAGGCTGAAGAAATCCCTCAACCTGAAGCTGAGGATTCCTCTAACTCTTCTTTAGAGGACTCTTTCCTATGTACCTCAGTTACCATCTCCCCTTGGTTATGCTTCCCCAGAGGAGGATTCTGCTGGGACAGACTCCCTAGGTGAAGCTTTCACATTTGTGGAGTCCATCTATAAAATGAGGGAGTTCGTTAAGTGGGATTCCATTGAGATGTCAGGCATCCTAAAATGATATTACTAACTACTGCAAATCGACACTCCTGCTCCTTCAGCTATTCCACCTGTCTTGCCAGTCTTTTTGGATGTTTCAATGCAGCCTCTGTGAACCCTGATTCACAATCCCTTGAAGGTCTAACAGGTTCTGTAAGGTCCCTGATGGGCATAAATTTCTTATCAAAAGCCCTGTTGCAGACCCTGGCACTGTCTCAGTCTCTGATGATAAGCCTTTCAAACTGCTTCCTTCCACATCTGTCCTCTTTACAGACAAGGGAAGTAAGGCCATGGAGTGTATTGGGAAAAAGTATATACATCTGCTACCCTGACCTTCAGGGCAATTAATTACCAGACACACATGTCAAAGTCTGCCCTAGCCCTGTTGACCCAGGCCACCAAGCTTTTGTCAGACCTCCCTGACTCTCCCTCTAAGGCACGATTTCTAGCCTTCTTTCCCCGTCTTCTCAGGTCATAAGGCATTCAATCAGATGAAATTATGATGCTGCTGAAGCTTCTGCCAGATCTGCTGCATCTGCTTCAGTCCTGAGAAGATATTCTTGAATAAGACAGAAGTAAATACAACCAGTCAGCCACGGCACTTGCTGTATAAAATCATGGCTTTTATTCTTCTTCTTCTTTTGACTGCTCCTGTCAGGGGTCACCACAGCAGATCAACTGTTTCCATTTCCTCCTGTCCTCTGCATCTTGCTCTGTCACACCAACCACCTGCATGTCCTCTCTCACAACATCCATAAACCTTATCTTAGGCCTTCCTCTTTTCCTGTTACCTGGCAGCTTCATCCTTAGCATCTTTTTCCCAATATACTCTGCATCCCTCCTCAGCACATGTCCAAACCAATGTAATCTTGCCTCTCTGGCTTTATCTCCAAACCTTCCAACCTGGGCTGACCTTCTAATATACTTATTCCTAATCCTGTCCATCCTCGTCACACCCAGTGCAAATCTTAACATCTTCAACTCTGCCATGTCAAGCTCTGACTCCTGCCTTTTTGTCAGTGCCACTGTCTCCAACCCATATAACATAGCTGGTCTCACTACCCTCTTGTAGACCTTCCCTTTCACTCTTACTGGTACTTGTCTGTCACAAATCACTCCTGACACACTTCTCCACCCACTCCATCCTGCCTGTACTCTCTTCTTCACCTCTCTTCCACACTCACCATTACTCTGAACTGTTGATCCCAAGTATTTAAACTCATCCACCTTCACCACCTCTACTCCCTGCATCCTCACCATTCCTCTATCCTCCCACTCATTCACACACGTATATTCTGTCTTAGTCCTGCTGACCTTCATTCCTCTTCCCTCTAGAGCATATCTCCACCTCTCCAGGGTCACCTCCACCTGTTCCCTACTCTCACTACAGATCACAATGTCATCTGCAAACATCATAGTCTACAGGGACTCCTGTTTGATCTCGTCTGTCAACCTGTCCATCACCATTACAAATAAGAAAGGGCTCAGAGCTGAACCTTGATTTAATCCCACCTCCACCTTAAACGCATCCTTCACTCCCACCACAGACCTCACCGCTGTCACACTACCCTCGTACATATCCTGTACCACTCTTGCATACTTCTCTGACACTCCCGACTTCCTCATACAACACCACAACTCCTCTCTAGGCACCCTATCATATGCGTTCTCTAAATCCACAAAGACACAATGCAACACCTTCTGACATTCTCTGTACTTTTCCATCAACACTCTCAAAGCAAACATTGCATCTGTAGTGCTCTTTCCTGACATGAAACCATACTGCTGATCACTAATCATCACCTCCCTTCTTAACCTAGCTTCCACTACTCTTTCCCATAACTTCATGCTGTGACTGATCAATTTAATCCCTCTGTATTTACTACAGCTCATCACCCTTATTCTTAAAAATCGGTACCAAAACACTTTTAATCCATTCCTCAGGCATCCTTATCCTTCGCCACCTCTCTCTTTGCCATGCTCCTCATCTCCTTATACTCTTGTCTACTTTCTTCATCTCTCTGACAATCCCACTTCTTCTTCACCAACCTCTTTCTCTGTATACTCTCCTGTACTTCTTCATTCCACCACCAGGTCTCCTTGTCCTCCTTCCTCTTTCCAGATGTCACACCAAGCACCTTTCTAGCCATCTCTCTTACTAGCTCTGCTGTAGTTACGCAGCTATTTGGTAACTCTTCACTGCCACCCAGTGCCTGCCTTATCTCTTCCCTGAACATCACCTCACAATTACCATTTTCCAGTTTCCACCATTTGATCCTTGGTGCTGCCCACACACTCATCCTCCTCTTCTTGATCACCAATGTTTATTCAAAGAGGGAAAATAAAACCATGAACCTTTTTGTATTTAACCAGTCTTAATCTGGGTTTACAGCATTTTTCTGTACATATTCTTGGTTAAGACTGCAGTGTTTACCCAACAATATTAGAGCAAAACATCTGGATGCACCTCTGGATAACCTTGCCCTCTTTGGGACAAAAGTGACTGAGTTATTCAAAACTCTCCAACAAAAGAGGAAGGCGCTACAGGACCTAAAGCACTTGTTTGCATCTGCTATCCCCAAATTTCACAGGAACTACTCCTCCAAACCCCAGTTTATCAGAAAACATTCTGCTCCACCACCTATTTGGGTAGCAGAAAGAGCACCAGGAAGCAACAGGCTCCTTTCAGACCTGCTCAGACCCCTGCCCAGAAACCTCAGTTTAAGGACAGGGGAGGTAGTTTGTGACTACCTGCCTTTGCTGCCCAAACCTCTTGATGTCATTTATCTGTCCCTAAGGCTCTCTCACTGTCTTTCAGTTTGGAAAAGCATTACCTCTGACAGGTGGGTCTTATCCATTGTAGAAAATAGTTATTTCATGACCTGAATTACCCCACCCTCCTTGAAGGGCATTCCTCAGTCACCCAAAGAACAACTCCCTCTTCGCTAGCTAGTTACAGGCTTGCTCAAGGGACAATACAACCCATCCACATGGCGGAAAAGGGACGGGGTTTTTATTCAAGACTCTTCCTTGTCCAAGAAATGATGGACCATGGAGACTGATCCTAGATCTCTCCCACCTCAATCTTTTCCTACAAGTTCTAACCTTCAAATGCTTAACCTACACATCCTCTTCCCCTTGTTAATGCCTCAGAGATTTCTAGCCACTTTGGACATAAGGGATGCCTACCTGCACATCCCCATAAGGGCCTACTACAGGGAATATTTACATTTCTCTGTGGGCTCCTCACACTTTCAGTTCTTTGATTTGCCCTTTGGACTCTCTACAGCACCAAGAGTATTCACCAAGTGCTTGGCTCCAGTAATTGCCTACTGCAGGACCCAAGGGTTTCAAATCTTCCCATACCTGGATGACCCCCTGATTAAGGCAGAATGTTCCAGGTCCCTACAATGCCAACTACAAACAGTCATATCAGTCCTGCAAGCACTGGGATTCAGAATCAATTACCCCAAGTCCAATCGAAATCCCTCACAAAGCCAAGTGTTACTCAGGTGCAGAATAAGGATGGATGCCATGAGGGCATTCCTTCTACCTCAAAAGGTGGAAAACTTAAATCACTACTTGTTATCTGTCCTCCAAGCCACTATCTTGACAGCCAAGCAATACCTCATACTTTCTGGTCATATGGCGTCCACTATTCCAATGTTGCCATTGGCAAGGCTCCACATGAGAAAAGTGCAGTGGTACATGAAGTCTATCTGGACACAGCACTCTCACCCCCTGGAGTACAACATCCCTTTCTTGTCTTAGGAAGGAGATACTCTGGTGGTTGAACCAAATGACATTTAAACCAGGGCTCCTCTTACAAGTCCCCCTCCCAGTTCAGGAGATGTATACAGATGCCTGCGATTTGGGTTTGGGAGAGGCCATGGGCACCCTGAGAGTACAGGGTACTTGGTCAGACTCTTTCAGACAGGAGCATATGAATATCAGGGAAATGAGAGCAATTTTATTTGCTCTGAAAGCCTTCCAACCTACTCTAAAGCAGGGTCCCCTAAAATTGTTCACAGACAACACTACAGTTCTATGATATGTGAACAAGCAGGGGTGAACAAAATTTTACTTGCACTCCAAGTCTGGAAGTTGGCGACCCAGCAGGGAGTCACTCTCCAGGCAGTATATATTCCTTCAGCTCAAAACACTCAAGCAGACGCAGATCCGTGTCACAATCCCACAAATGGATGCTTCACGGGGATGTGTTCCTGGACATAATTCACAAATGGGGTATACCACAGATAGATCTGTTTGCCTCCCCTCTGAACAGATAGCTTCAATTATTTTGCACCAGGCTACCAAGTCTCCTGGCAAGGGCAGTGGATGCCTTCTCAATCCTCATGGAATGGGATGTTTCTCTATGCATTCTCCCCTTCCTGCTTCTTCAAAGAGTCCTACTGAAAATCCAGCAGGACAAACCAAAACTCTTGTTGGTGATTCCCTTTTGGCCAAGACAGCATTAGTTCCCCCTCCTTCTGCATTTAGCCAGGGACAATCACCACAAGTTACCTCACAGAATGGACTTTCTCACACAGGACAAGGGGACCCTAATCCATCCCTACCTACAGTCCCTGAACCTTACTCTGTGAGTGATAGAATTTGGATCCCTTACAGACACCTTTACACAGAGGGCATGCTCACAGTCCTGCAGGAGGCCAGGAAACCTAATACCAGGAGATCGTATTTGTCTAAGTGGAAAGGATTCTCCATTTGGTGTCTACAAAGACATCTGGACCTATTTTAAGGTGATGTTCCCTTGGTGCTGTCATATCTGTGTGAACTCTTGCAAACAGGATTGACATATTCCTCTGTTAAGGCCTACCATGCTGCTATTTCAGCTTGTCTACCTCTAGATCCCCCTTTAGCGTCTTGACTATCTGCAAAGTTATTCCTAAAGGGAGTACTGTATCTCAGGCCCCAGAGGAAGCTGGTTCTCCCACCATGGGACCTGAACTATATTTTAGAGAAGCTCATGGTAGCCCCCTTTAAACCAGCATCTAAGGCTTCTCTGAAACACTGTACTTGGAAAACCATACTGGTAGCCTTGACATCATCCAGAAGAGTGTCAGCGCTACAGGCCCCCATGGCTATTCCTCCTTTTCTCACCTTCCACAAGGATAGAGTGACTCTTGGGATGAATCCTTCCTTCATGCCAAAAGTGGTCAATGAGGTATCCTTAAACCAAGCCATTCATCTAGCCACCTTCTTCCCATATCCACAGAATGACAGTGAGAGAGTCTTACATTCCCTTGATGTTCACAGTAAGCTTGGATTTTACCTTGATAAGACCAATTCACTTAGGAAATCAGACCAACTGTTTGTCTCCTTTCATTCTAGGGCTCTGGGAAAAGCAATGACAAAACAGACTGTTTCTGCCTGGATTTCCAGGGCCATTCATTACATTCTGCTACACTTACAATGGAAAACATCCAAAATTAAGGTTCAATCTGCTAGAGTTATGACTTCATCTGGAGCCTTCTTCAAGGGACTGGACACTGCCTCCATTTTAGAGGCAGCTACATGGACTTTTATCCATACCTTTACCAAACATTATAGACTGCACCACATTTCCAAATCTAGAGCGGGATTTGCCAGGACAATCCTTCATAGATTTCTAGAAAACAGTTCCAAGCCTCCTCCCTCTTCTTCCCTTTGAGCTGTGGTACTCATCCAAGGGTTTGGAATACTGCAACATGAGAATAGAAGGACACAGAATAGTTGTGTAAAATCTTACCATAACATAACCATAGATGTCCTTCTCTGCCATGTTGTACTATTCCTTCCCTCTCTCCTTCCCCATTCATTTAATAAACTGTCCCTCCTTGGATGACAATGGACGCATACAGCTATCCTGAGACTGAGGTCTAACTGGGGTGTTTAGTTCTGAGGAATGGTACATGCAGACATCACTTTTATGGTCCACGCTCCCTTAGCCAGCATCAGACATCCCATGTACCTAGCAGAGACTAGAAACTTTTGTATACTGGCTGGACAGTTCGGGTAGTAAGCAGAGGATAACCCAAGGGTTTGAAATACTGGAACATGGAAGAGAAGGACACCTATGGTTATGGTAAGATTTTACACAAGTATTCTTTCCCATCCATTGGTCCAAATTGCATTTGAATAGGCTTAGGGAAGAGCACTTTTTTACATGAATGAGGAGTCTGTTCCAGTGAATGGGGTAGTCTGTTTAAAATGTGCCTGTCCATAATGTGCCTGTCCATTCAACACATGTAGTTTATGCCTAGACAAGGTTTAGATCCTTAGACTAGGTTATTCTAGTGGGTCTATATCACAAAATCGAACTTCCAAAATGTCGAACACCATAAGTTCGAATTTGGAAGATCGAATTTGGATAACATTGACACTTCAAAACAGCAATTTTTTTCCCAGGGAAAAAATTTGCTGTTCCGAAAAACACACACAAAACACAATCACACCAACCACCTTCAAAACCTACACTAAACCTAACATACACCACTATCTATGTACTATCCTTAATCCAGTCCTAACCCTGAAGTCTGTGACTACCACACACTTACCTGACCCATGCCCTAACCCTAAAGTCCGTCACTACCGCACACTTACTTGACCCGCACTCTAACCCTAAGGTCTGTCACTATCGCACACTTACCTGACCCGTGCCCTAACCCTAAAGTCCGTCACTACCTGTTCATACACTTACCTTGACCCAGTCCGAAAATGCCGAAGCCGCAGAAATGGCCAACTGAATTCTTTCCCTGGAAAAGAATTCAGGTTTCCACGGCTTCGACATTTTCAACTTTCGAACTACCAAGTTTGGCTTTCCGGTATTCGACGTTCACAACATTCGATTTCGTGAGATAGACCCATTCTAGTGCTGTTTGTTTTGCAAATGTTTAGCAGATCAATCAAGACTGGATCATCAGGGAATAACTTGTAGGTGAGGCATAGATCACTTCTAGCAGTCTGCAGGAGATTGAGTATATAGACATGGCTTTGAGGTGGTTTGTGTAGGGTATGTTTACACCCTGTATTATTTTAGTGAGTAACCCCTGTGGTTGCTCCAGCAATTGCAAATGCATGGACAGGTACATAATGAATGGTGCATTTTATCCGATTATTGGTCTAATGAAGGCTGAGTATAGTAAGACTAGGACTCCCTTAGATCTGGATGCCATGCCCTTACTTATAAGTTGTGCCATATAGAAGGATTTTCTTACCACCTTGGACACATGGTGATCAAATTTTAGGTCACTGTTAACTGAAGTTTACAAGTTACTTACCACTGGGTTTACACTTGTATTATCAGTGTTGTAATTTGCAGCAGTGTTCATCCTCCCAAAGGGTACAATTATACATTATTTTGCATTGGGTTTTAGTCCATGGCTTGGCACCAGTTATTGGTCTGTATTATACCCTGCTGGAGAACATCTACATTGTTTGGGATATAGTAATTGCACCAAGCTTGTAGTTGTCAGCAAATCTGGTCAGTCAAATGCCCTCTACATTTGCCTTGACTTCAGAGAAGTATATTTAGATCAGGAGAGGTCTCAGTACTCAACCCTGTAGGACACCACTAGTATCAGGCCTCTTGGTGGATATGGATTCCTCCACACTTACTTCATGTATCCTGTCCATGAGCCATTTGGCTATCCATCAGGTGACGTAAGGATTTATGCCTAAATGTGTTAGTCTATAATACCAGAGGGACGTATTGTGTCAAATGCCTTTGCCAGGTCAAGGCAGGCAGAGTACACCAGTGTACCCCCTTTCATGGCGCTAGTGACCTTTTTGAGGAAGTGTAACAGGTTTAGTAGACATGACCTACCCTTGATGAAAAACTGGGATGGGTTCAGTCTTTGAAGATTTCCTCTCTCTTTGTTTATAAGGTTCTCAATAATTGTTTCCATGGCCTTACATGAAAAACTAATTAAACTTATGGATCTGTAATTTCCTGGGTCTATTGATGATCCCCCTTTGTGTAGAGAGATCATCAAGTCCTCCAGTCCATAGATACAAAGCCTGTCTGGACGTTGTACTTGAAAAGACATTCTAGTGGGACTGACAGGTCATGTTTCAAGCTGTTTAGGAGGCATCCCATGATATTATCAAGCCTACCAATGCAGTGTTTTAACTCTGAAGCATGCCTTTCAACTGTACAGATTTTCGCAGAATGTCCAGATTTTTGCCTCATATGTTTGGTCTGTTCCTCATAAAAGTTGTGGTTTTCTGGCAAATCATTGAAGATTGAAGTCACTAAGTAATACTAAATAATGACAGACATTTGAGTTTAGGAAGTTATATACTTCAGAAAATACATAACAATGCAAAACCTGTCATTCTAGCAACTTTCTGTGTTTATGGGACAATATTTAAATTTTGTCCATATTTGTGGGCCTTTGTCTCCCCATTCTTTCTGGTTTTGTTCAGATTTCCTTGACTAAGAGGTTGAGACGTATGCTCTGAAGGGCAGTGTGGAACTGTTCTTTACCATTTGTCCCCGTTATCACTAGAGGGATTTCCTGGGAAGTAATGGGGGTGATAAGGGGCAAAATTGGAGCTAAAAGTATCAGCCAGCAAACTTGCTACACCCGCTAGTTGAGTATAGGGAGTTCCTTTTACTATTAGTTTAGCACTCTGTTGGGTGCTCTCTTTAAGCTTGCATACATAACTGAAAAGTGCCTTATGGTTATCCTAAGCCTGGGAAACTATTTTTGCCTTGAAGTTGGCTTTGGTGGATTTGATTAGTCCTCGGAGTTGTTTGCTGAGACTGGCAAAGGAGGTTTTTTGCCTGCTGGGCATGGCTTTTCCTAATTTTAGACAAGATTTTTTTTTCTTTTTACTAAACCTATTTACTAAATACTGCAATATGCAGGACAACTTGTAAACCCTTGGTATAGATTCTAAATTCAAATTAAATTGTTTAAGGAACACTATAAAAAATTTAGAAGGTAAGGCACCAATCCAAATTAAAAGTTGTCTGTGCAGATGACCATTTTCATGTTTAAAATGTACTGTTACAGGTGAATACCTGATTTTGTGCGTTTGTGTGTGTCTGTGTTTTATTTTACACCTCAGCCTGAAGTAAGTCCATTTGTTTCAGTGCTCTATCCTAGTAGATAATTTTGTAATTATCATGGCTGACTCACAGGAGTTGCCAGAGGTCATGAAATATTTTTAAGCAATTATCTAGTGTAATATATCTAATTGAAAAATAAATTTAGATAATTACTGTTGCATTATGCAGCTGATGTTCCATGAGATAGTAAATGTATGCTAGAGCTGTAGTTTAACACAGGAATGCCTAGATGGTTAGTTCTTAATTTGCTTAGCCAAAGCCCTTTTTGTTTGCCACATTCTTTTTCAAACTCCTGACCACAAACCAAAACCTCTGGCTAAACAAGTTTGTGGGTGACAGTAAACTGGGAGTTATTATCATGTAGACCTCTGACACCCATGCCCTGCAAAAATAGAACTTATACTTGAAAACACTTACAGTGCTAACAATGGTCGTAAATTCAGTAGTAAAAAAAAGTATAATATTGTTGCATTTGGTAAACTATCACCTCCCATGCCATACAACATAGATAATACCCTACTCTAAAATGAGAATGTTGATTGAGACTATGGTACTTTGGCAATTTCCTCTCCTTTGATCATAATATAACAACACTAGTCAAGAAGCCGTTCTGTTCTACTTAGTGCAGCTGATCATCAAGGAGGGAAATATTGCAGAGCCGTAGATGTCATTTTCTGATTAGATTCAGCACTGATTGGGCCAGTTGTTGAATACAATGCCCCCTTTGGGAAGTACCACAATACCAGACAACCAGAAAGACCCCTGAGGTTCCTAGCTAAGAAGATCAATGACTTAAAATCTCTAAATTACTGGAAAGGACTGTGAGCACTGTTCCTTCAGTCAGTATCTTATAAACTAATGAGGGAGGTGTATACCTTGCCTTCCGAGACATTAAGGAATTGAATGGTCTGGGATGTTTTCCATCTCCACAAGTCAGATACATGGTTTCTAAAGCTTCACTAGTGGAAAAATTAAACAAGGTGGAAAGGTAGGTCTATTACACCGTACCTTCCCTATCTCTAGAATAGAATCACACTGCAAATTAAGCAGTGTGTTGATACATCATCTTCCTTCAAACAAGAACTGGACATGCAGCTTACTACTCACAAATTCAACCCTGGCTTATGTGGTCCTCCCTGAGAGAGGATGTTCAGTCTGAGGGTGGGTACTGTTGGGGTATAAATGGATGCAATACTCATTTTTCTTGTATTTCTTCTGATCCATTTGTTCTATTCCCAAGAATAGTTTACCACTGTGACATCCATGAGTTCTCCTGGTAGAAAAGTAATTAAGATGTAAGGAAATATGTCAATGTTGTTCTGGTGTTTTCGAAGATCTGTTTATGGAATGATATGTAATTATAGATAAAATTGTTATGATTTAAAAGCATAAAATGAAAGTTGTCATCCAGTAAACATGTTTTGCCATATATATTATGCCTGTTTACTATAATAATGTTTTGTGGCAGAACAAGGAACTGTGGTAACTTGTAAGGAGGTGGAAAGGCTTTGACTTGTGTCCCTTTTGTTAAAGGTGGGTAGGTAATCTGTAGAAGATTGTGGTATTTTCAAGTTGTAAATCTTGGATATCCTATAATAAAATTTGCTATTATTGTTGGTAGGAATTATAGTTCTCCTTTTCCAAACAACAAAGTTCATTGCAAATTTTTGATTGTAATGAAAGATTTATTTATCTGATTTGTCACAAACTGTTTAACTACAAAAACATCTCCATCTCTGTGTTAATACAAGGAATTGGCTTTCACTGGAGGATGTCCAAAATATATAGTCTAATACTTTGGTAGTCATGTTTTGTCAGTAACATTTTTTTTTGCATTAGGTACTAATTCTGTATCTAGTCTTTGGCTTGCTAATGGTGGTCCTTGTATGGAAACAGCTATTCTGAATTAGAATTAATATATAAATAAAATGGTTTGCACATCTCCTAAATATCACTGATGTTAATAATGATCGTTAATGATGTTGAGATTAGAGAAGTTCAGATTCATAAATGTAAATAATTCAAGTATTTTTGTATTGCATGGTTCGTGTTTTAGTGCTATATACTATTTTCTGTATTATTCAACTTTTTGTACTGTTATGCATTTTCTACCTTTCGGAACTTTTCACCTCAGGCCCCCGTTGAAAATGGACATGTGTCCAGTCGGACTTTCCCGGTAAACAAGTGTAAAATAAAAATAAATAAATAGGCGCTTAAAGTCAGATCTTTGCCAAGTCCAAAAAGGCTGCAGGCTGTTGTAGGGATTGGATCATGTAGTCATTTACTCCTGTTTTCTTTTGCTTCCTCTTTGAATCCTTAGGACCTTATTGGAGGGCTCCAATACATGTATCCAATAAGCCTGATCATTCGACCTACATCTAGTAAGTCTGTTTATTTTATGGCTTGGTTGGTATACAGGTAATCCTGAATTAGGTAAGGACACTACAGACTCTTCATTTCTACTTAGAAATCTTTTTCACCCAGTACTCTGTATGTTTTATTGTGGTGGTAGTTCTGCGGTAGCGTTGTCGCCTCACAGTTAGACGTTGCACGTTCGATTCTCAGTTAGAGCGTCTTCTGTGTGTCGACATGCGTGAATGGGCGTTTTTTCGCTCAAGATTGTGCGTTAGGCCCGGCAAGCCAGCACGTAAAACTCTACAGCCAATCATTAGCGGACCGGATTTCCGCTGTGGCGACCCCTAACCGGTAAAAGCCGAAAGACAGTAGTACTCTGTGTAAACCCCTTTCTGAGGGGTGTCTTCCTCCACATGCAGAAACTCCATGATTTTATGAGTCTGCACAATGGCAGTGCTTTCTCCCCAGACTCCTACTCCATGGGTGTGTAAGGCCTAGTGCTCCTGCCAGGTGTCATTCAAGTGGTGAGCCTGAGCAGTCTCCCTACCACAAGGATAGTTGAACTGAAAGTGGCCACTCTCTTCCCTTCCTCCCCTAACAGCTCCTACAGTCATTAGCGATGAACTCTGCAATACTCTGAGATTCATCTCTTTATACCACAGAGTTTTATTTACATCTGTTATGGTTTTGTGTGTACCTGTCCCAGATGAGAAAGCTTTTCTACACATTTCCCTGTTTCTGTTCTTTCTTTTTTGATAGGAAATTTACTACCAAATGCTGGAATATGTATATGGGCATAATTGCTATAGCAATGTTTTTGATTGGAGCTGTTGACATATTCAAAGGATAGCAGACTGAAAAATTAATCTGCACTGTGGATTAAATTAAGACTTTGGTTTGATTCTGTTGATGATTACTTCTAAAATATTGAATTTGTTCACTAATGTTACGGGTACGTATCGTTAGCAAGAGGATGACTCATTTTGCCATTATATTATGTTGATGTTCTTGTTCTTCTTCCTTCGGCTTTTCCCGGTTAGGGGTCGCCACAGCGGAACTCCGGTCCGCTAATAATTGACAGTAGATTTTCACGGTGCCAGCTCGATGCCCAACCGTCAACGAAGGCACGCCCATTCACGCATGTCTTTCGAGCGCCACTCGACCGCGGGGAGGGCATGCAGACTCCACACACAAGGCGCTCTAGCCGAGAATCGAACGGGAGAACCTCTTGTTGTGAGATGTCATTATATTATGTGTAGATCTAAATAGTTTATTAACAAATATATACAGTACAGTAAAACAGTCAGATTATTTTGCTAAGAAGTTATATTTGATTGTTTTCATCAAAGATTTAATATAAATGTTACATTTTTTTTAGCAAATTACATGTGCACCAAAATGTATTGGTAGTAAATTTTAAACTTCCCGTAGAGTGACATTTTGCCACATTGTGAAAAGTTTTGTGGAGCAGGGACATTCTTCAGTGTTACTATTTTTGTGTAAATTATCAGTAAATCTCATCCTAATAGGGAGGACAGTAGTATAGAAATGAACGCACAGCGTGCACTGCTCGGAAAGGAAACTACTGCTGGAGGTGTTGAGAATTGGTCTATACGCAAAGTCTTAGCTTTAGTACACTAATTACTTTTGTATTTGCTCATGCCAGCTTCTTTATTTCTTGGCTACCACGTGCATCACTTCTATATGCCATGCGTATTTCTAATTGCTTTTGTTCTGGTCTTTGATATCTCTAAAGTTTGGTGCAAGTTTACTAAACTCGGAATCTACTTGGTTTTACAGATCGGAATTGCGTTTATAATAAATGCTTGCTTTTTCCACGCATCAGATTTACAACAGCAGTAGGATTACGGTGTCTGTTTTTTGGAGCCACCACGCTTTGAAAGGTGTTTAGATGAAATCCATTGTAGCCACCCCTGTGTCTCTTCAGAATGAGATGATATGTTTCTCTGAGTACAATACCCTTTATTTGTTGTGCTCTCCAGGTTCAGTGATAGAGAGAGAGCATTTCCATTCCTCACAACTTGCTTATTCAGTCTAAGATCATCCAAGAAATAGCCTGCTTTTTTATTTTATTTTACAAGTTCTTTATTTTCCTGTGACAAGAGACTGGTAAAAATTAGACCAGAGAAATAATAATGTCATAATTAATTGCTTAGCTACGAACAAAGTGAGTATGTGCTAAGTATTTAGCCAACCCTGAATGTGTGACCGGTCATCTGACTCTGTGATGTGACCATAGCTCTCAACCTTCCATCTCCAAAATGAGGAACACTCACCTTCATAATGTGGAACAAATGGACAAAATGTGGAACACATACTAATGGCTTACTAACAACTTCAACTAGGAAGGTCATATGATGGTTAAAATATGCTGGTTTTACTTATAAAGAAGATCCTTTAATGAATTAATATGATTAATTTCTATTTACCATGGATTTCACCTAAAAAAATTCCTAACACTGAATGTGTGACAGACTCTTTCAATGTGGAACTCTGAAGAACTTTGAGGAACATGAACTTTTGAAGACCCCAAATGAGGTACGTTCTTCGTAATGAGGTACACTTGAGAGGTATGGATGTGACTTGGCAGTGCAAGCATATGCTTAGCAGTAATTTTGTCCATTAAAAGTCTCTCTTGTTTTGGAAGATATTCAGGTTTGGAAGAGAAGTGATGAAGGATAAATGAGTACATGCTTCTTACTCTTGGGTTGAAAGTAGGCGAAGATGTGACTGCGACATGTCTTGGAACAGACCCTGCTGCCTGTGCCTCTACACACTAACAAACTGTGTGAATGATTGCTACACTTGCAGCAACCCAAACCTTTCCAGCTGGTGTCTGGTTGCAGATGGAAGTTGCGATTTGGACCATCTCTGTTTTATTTTAATCTGCATGTTACCTCATCTCCTAAGCCCCTTAGACTTATCAAGGGTACCAGAACTTGTCAGAGATTTGGGATGCATGGCTTAAAAAAGCCCTTGTGGCTGTTAGCTTAGTAAACAGCTTTGAACCTGGCATGAGAGTGAGTGAGATAACAGTGGGGATGACATGCTTGTATTTTGGTGGAGGGTTCCTCTGTAACAATGATTTTGTGTCTTATGTGTAAGTGGAAAGGCATAGCACCCATAAAGTTCTTATCTCCTTACTAACAGGCTTCCTTTTGAAAGAGATGGCATTGGTATGCATGTTTCAGCTATGTATATCAGTTAGTTGTGTAAGTACACATTTACTAATTCACTTTGTTAAACTATTTCCACTGTGTTGTTGTTCTGTCACAGTCTTCATTTATTCCACTCACTGTGACTCTGCCTCCTGCCTTTACACCACAGTGTGTAACCTTATTGTTGTATTTGCTGATTCACTGATGTCCTTCAAGGATGCATCTGCAGTCCTTACAAATGGGTTGTCCTGTCGTCAGGCAGCCCCGGATTCCAAAGTCTGGGTCTGGCCGCTGGTGTCGCACTTCACCCGGCGTCATAGCTGCAGTTCTTCGATAAAGGCATCAGCCGACGCCATTTTCCTCAGTCTTTCTTGCCTCAAGCAGAAGCTGTTCGCAAGTGCTTGTGGGAAACAAATACCTCATAAAGATTTCCACTCTTACTGCTTACCTTGTTTATGCCCAGACCACGGCGTAGCAGCTTGTTTAGCCTGTGCTTCTTTCAACGGAGTTCGCTGAACAGTTTTATAATGCGGATCCTCCGACTACTCAAATTGTTAGAAAAGGACCGACACCTGAAGTTTTACTGTGGTTTCACAAGATTTATCGGACACCATCCCTTTGGATGTTTCTACCCTAGGCCTCCTGCAGCCATGTCTATAAAGCCTTTGCCAGGGCTAAAGCAGCCAAAACTTCTAAGTCTGTGCCTGTTAAGCCACAGGCCCAGCTCCAGTTCTCAAAGAGGATCTCATCTCTTTAATAAGGGGATCCCAATCTCACCCAGACAGGGCCTCTCAACCTCCAGAACCTAGAGTAGAGCCCCTGAGCCAGTGTCCTCAGATGATTCTTCTGATGATACAGACAATACAGACTATCCAGAGGCACCCTTTTCTACTTATGAAGATTCCGATGCTGAAGACTCGATTCCTTCCACCAGAGGAGTTTTCTTTGGGGAAACTTTACATGCCATGAGAGCAATTCCAATGGCAGGGGCAAGATTTCTCAGATTCAAGGAAAAGGCTTAGGACCTTTTTACACTTACCGCAACATAGGCCTTTAGCTATACCTCCAGTTCTTCCTGTTGTGGATGATGCATTTAATGATGCTTGCACTGCTCCTGATAATTTACCTCCAGCCCCTGCTAAGCCAGATAGGTTCTACAGGGTCCCGGACACTCATCACCATTTATACAAGGCTCCTTTCGCAGATCCTGAGACTATCTCCCAGGGGCCTAAGGCAGTAGCTTCAACCTCAGCTAAAACCCTCTCCCTTCTGAAAGGGAATCCAGGTCCTTAGAGATGGGGAAAAAAGTATACACCTCTGCTACTCTCAGCTAGAGCATTGAACTGTCAGTTCCATATGATCCAATACCAAGAGTTTATGCTTGATCAGTTAACTAAGAAACTGTCCTCGGATGATTCTTTAGATAAGAAATATGTTCTAGAAATGGTGAATAACATTCAACAGGTTAGTAACCATTCCTTAAAATGTGGCTATGATGCACTGGAGGCTTCATTTAGATCAGCCATGACCGGCACAGTTATAAGAAGACATGCATGGTTGAAAGAACAAGTCCAGCCGGATCATGTTAAAGCAAAGCTATTAGATGCTCCTATGGATAAGGTCAGTTTATTTGGTTCTCCTGCCCAACAGGTACTGAAGAAAAAGAGAAGGCAAAATCTGTACAAACAGTAAAAGATTTCTTACAGGTTCAGCCCCTAAGGTTTAGCAGGAACTGGCCTTCCAAAAATTGGTCCTTTCCAGACTCCTCTAAAACTCAGAGAGGGAGGAACAGGCGTACCAGAGGCAGAAATCAATCCAGAGGAGGTGCTACAGGGGGCCAGTGGCAAGGTAAAACAACCAACCAGGCACAGACACAACCACTGCCACTACAACAGGACAATCACAGTGACTTGTTTTGACACCTACCAGGAACAAATAGCAGCACCCTTAGGCGGAAAGTTGGCATTATTTTCAAAACTGGCACTGTATCACAACAGACAAGTGGATTTTACAAACTATAGACCAGGGCTACAGGTTTCATTTCCACACTTTACCCGGAAAAAGAGGAATGCCAAACCTACCACCAAATCAAAAGACAGAACCTCTAAAACAAATAGCTCAATTAGCAGATGAGAGCTGTGGAAAGGGTACCATCTATGGAACAAGGCAAGGGATTTTACTCCAGACTCTTCCTGGTACCAAGAAAAGAGAAAAATTGGAGGCCTATTCTCGACCTGTCTGCTTTAAACACATACATCATTGTTTCAAAATTCAAAATGCTGACCCTACAGCAACTTCTTCCCATGCTGGGCAAGGAGTTTTGGCTGGTAACTCTAGATCTCAAGGAGGCATACCTGCGACCACATTGCAGAAGATACCTCAGATTTCTTGCAGGATCAGAGCATTATCAATTCTCAGCATTGCCCTTTGGCTTATCTACTGTGCCCAGAGTGTTCACGAAATGCCTGGCATCAGTAATCGCTCACTGCAGGCTTCAGGGAATCCAAATTTATCCATACCTGGACGACTGCCTAATACAAGCGGACAACAAAAACAAGCTAACAGAAGACTTACAAAGAGTCATTTGCTTACTACAGGCCCTGGGATACACAGTCCATATAAAAAAGTCAAGACTGATACCATCCCAAACAATAACCTTCTTAGGTGCAGAATTGGACACAGTAAAACAGATGGCATTCCTAACTGCAGAAAACTAAAAACAACTTCCTGTCTATCTTTTGGCAGTAACAAAGCAGAACAAACTAACAGCAAGGAAAGTACTGCAGGCCTTGGGCTTCATGGCATCCTGCATAATCCTGGTCCCCATGCCAGACTACATATGAGAAAACTACAGTGGTACCTAAAGAATTTATGGTCTCAACACAGGCACAGCTTAGAAACGAAATACCACTAATTCCATGCCTGAAACAAGAGTTCCTGTGGTGGGCTCGGCATGCCAGTCAACAGGTTTGCCCTTCCACAGCATTCAACCAAGCCAAACCATCACGCCTCAGACCTCGGTTGGGGGCCCACATGCTGGACAAGTGCATACAAGGTTTATAGACTCCAGAGCAGCTGCATCTGCACATAAATCAAAAAGAAATGCTGGCAGTACAACTAGCAATCCAGAATTTCAGACCATTCTCCAAGAAGGCCAGTTGATAAGGACAGACAACACCACAGTCATGTGGTACATCAACAAACAGGGAGGCACTCATTCAATGGCCCTAGACCTATGGAATATGGCTCTGAGTTACAACATTCAGTTACAAGCAATTTTAAAAGAAAACATCCTAGCAGACATTTTAAGCAGAACTACCTCGAATGGATGCTACACCCGACATTTTCAAGGCCATCACAAAGAAATGGGGACTGCCACAAATAGACCTATTTGCATCCCCACTCAATCACCAGCTCAAGAAATTCTGCACAAGGACATACCACCCACTTGCTTGGAAGGTGGACTCTATCCTGTTGGAAAGGCCTGACAGCATATGCATTCCCACCTCTCCCTTTGATGCACAAGGTGCTATTGAAAATCAAATAATTCTGATAGCTCCAGACTGGCCCAAGACAACATTGGTACCCATTACTGTGGAGCATGTCTCGGGGGAGAATGTGGACACTACCCCTGATTTCCCTTGATGTTAACCCAGAACAACTACAACATCCTGCATCCAAACCTGAAAACTCTGCAACTGACTGCCTGGAACATTACATAAGAGCAACTAACCCAGATTTATCCCAAAGGGTTAAAGATATTATACTTGAGGCCCGCAGACCTTCAACAAGAAGGAACTATGCAGGAAAATGGAAGAGGTTTCTCATTTGGAGTGCCGACAGGGGCAAAGATGTGTCAAAGGTAGACATTGCCAACATCCTGGAGTATTTGGCAGAGCTTTTCCATACAGGCCTGTCCTATTCCTCCATCAAAATACATGCATCAGCTATTTCTGCAGAATACAGCTTCGATCCACCTGTTTTTATCCTCTACTCAGGCAGTTTCTGAGAGAAATTAAGCATGAAAAACCTGCTAGCATGCCACCATTAGCAGCATGGGACTTGAATTTTGTACTAGAAAAATTGACACTTCCCTTCAACCAGCAGCAACAGCAGATCTTCAACACCTATCCTGGAAAACTGCTTTCCTGCTGGCAATACCCTCCAGCAGAAGGGGTTTCAGAACTACAGGCTTTAATGGCAGTACAACCCTTCCTGATCTTCCATCAAGATAGAGTGTCCATGAGAACTAATCCTACATTTATGCCTAAGGTGGTATCCAGAGTGTCTTTAAACCAGGCAATCCACCTACCTACCTACCTTCTTTCCCAATCCACAGAACAGGGGGGGAAGACTGCTGCATACATTGGATGTACATAGACAGTTACGCTACTACCTGGACAGAACCAAGGCTAATAGAAAATCTGACCAGCTTCTGGTAGCATATGCAACAGGAAGGGAAGGAAAAGCAATTTCCAAACAGACAATCTCCAAGTGGATAGGAAATTGCATTAGATTCTGTTACTCCTACCATGGAAAGGAAATTCCACAGAACATAAGACCTCACTCTACAAGGGCTACAGCCACTACCACAGCTTTCTTATGAGGAGTGGCTACCAAGGACATTATAGAGGCTGCTACTTGGACCTCCGTGCATACATTTGCCAAGCATTATAACTTACCTTTATACTCTAGATCGAGCAGGGTTTGCCACTGCTGTTTTGCAAGGGATCCTAACTACATAATTTCTTCTTCCTCCTCCCTAGTTTAGCTATGGTATTCTACCCATTTGACTGCAGATGCATCCTTGAAGGACATAGTACAGTTTTGTATCTACCATAAATGTAGATGTCCGAACAGGATAGCATCTGCAGTCAGGATTACCCACCCTCCTTCCTATTTGCCCACCTAATAGCTAGCTGGGGATGGTGTATTTGTTTGTATATATGTACATACATGATTATTTTGTGTGTTTGCCTTCTACTATTTGGAAACATTGGCATTTATCCAAAAATTTAGCTTTCCAAGAGGCCAACTGGCATCTGGGGCAAGAAACACTGAGGAAAATGGCGCGGCTGTCGGCTGATGCCTTAAGAACTGCAGCTAGACCCAGACTTTGGAATCAGCCTGACGACAGGACAACCCATTTGTAAGGACTGCAGATGCTATCCTGTTCGGACATCTACATTTATGGTAGGTACAAAACTGTACTTTCCTGTATTTTGCTGCAGGGTTTGGGTTGGACTTTAGTTACTGCTCGCCAGCAGTGTGGACATCATAAATCTGTAAGAAGTAAAAGTAATGCCACTAAAATCAAATATGAAAGTATATTTGGAAATATATTAAAGTTTTATCTTCCTACTGTAGAGTAAACTTTTAATGTTGCAGGGTATATACAGCTGCAACCCTTGGGTTGTAGTTTTGCTTATTTGTAACAGCTGCTGAGATTATTGGGAGAAATAATTTATAAGATTGCTGTAACACTCTCTGATGATTTAGAGTATTAGAAAAATCCATTTAAGTTCTCCTTCTAGTTTGGATTCAATAAACAATGTTCAGTGATAGTGAAATACATTACCCAGAGAAGCATAAAAGAAATCTGTTTAATTGAATTAATGTTCCTTCATTTGACTTGCAAAAATAATTACCATTCAAAGAGGATTGATGGTATTGTCTGGAGAATAAACAATTTATCACAAGATGTAGCAGAATGTTTAGAATTTTGTATTCTGTGAACCTTCTGTCTGCGTAGTTTGCAGTAGAATATTTCTGCAGTCATTAACTGTGGATGCTGAGATGGCTGCAAGATACCTCAGTGTTTAAGTGAAATGCAATGGCTTCTGTTTTTGTTGCAATACATAGGACTATGGAAATGGGAGAGGTGACACTGAGTTCACAAAGAGTACTTCTGTTTAGGCTGTTGTGGATTAGAAAGCCCTGCTGTCTAATGTGAAGTAAAGTTTGACAGATCCCAGAAGACTAAATTTTGCTTCTATGCAAAATCAATATACATTATAATTCTACATATTCGTGGGTATAGCCAGGCACATACTATGCATGTCGTTTTTTTTTAAATAATTAATTTTGCTTTGAATAATTATGTGTTAGAACTAAAAAAGGAAGCTAATGGTTGTAGTCATGTTTAAAGGAACTTCTCACAAGTGCGACACAGTGTTTGGAGCTTGAATTTTTCAACTTCCCTTTTAAACTACCAAATTTCTGAAAGTATCAGATGATATTTCCAATGTAATCTGCATATTTTATGTGCACAATTCCAAACAATTTGGCATTCAGTTTATTTGAATATCTTCGTAAGTTAACTCTGTCCAGTCTCACTGGTGAGGACCACATGCAAATTTGGCAGTCCAGAACATGGCTAATGCTAGTTAACCATGTGTGCTTCCCTGGAACTTTTTGCTATGGTCAAAATGGAGAGGTAGAGTGAATGATTAAATATCACTACCAAACTGTTTGTAGAGTACTGATGTTTGATGGCATGAACCCATTCATTCCTGTGACAGGAGCAGAGCTGTTAGCACCATGGCAGCAACTGTATGTATATATGTGTGTGTGTGTGTGCAGATGGGTGCCTGTACACTAGCGATGTGTAGGTTGGTAGGGGGAGCTCTAACACTGTTATCTGTTACTGTACAGTATTCTGTTCAGAGACATGGTAATGAGCCAGTAATGAACTGGTGATTCATGCAGCTGTATTGTAACACCGTTATGGTGTGGTGAACTGCCATTGTACATTTATTGGTGTTTGGGTGAGGGTCTTGTATATGTTTATTGAAAATGCAGGGTTGTTCTTTGTTTTTTTTTAAGAACTTTTATAACGGATTCTGGGTTACATTTTGATTGAGTTTGAATATCGTTTCATAGTTTCATTGTTTGTTTGCCGTGAAGGCGGGATGCATCCTTTTTGTATGTTTTGATTCTGTCCTTGATTTTGGTCAGATTTTCATATTGCTGGATTTTGCTATTTTGTATTAGATTGTGAATCTTCATAGGTAGGTAGGTACTAGGCTATTGACCCCAGGGCCTATATAAGCCTAGCAAAAAATGTACCTTGGCTTTCGCCACCCAAGAAAATTATTTTCTTGTGCCCCTGTTGAGCAGAGCCACAGAAGTGATCCCAGGGTGAATTTCCTATTTCCCATCCAATCATCAAGATTTTTCTTGAAGAGTGCTAATGAGGAGCTCTGTTTGACATAGATAAGTAGTCTGTTCCAGAGTATGGGAAGTCTCTGGGACAGGAATCTATCCCTCCAGCATGTTCTGTTTATTTTGGTGACAAGGTTTAGGTCCCTAGAGCGTGTAGCTCGGAGGGATTGGGATTTCTTTAAGTGGAGCATGTCCAACAGCTCTGGGTTTGACATAGCTTTGTATGTTAGGCAGAAATCGCTCCTGAGTAGGTGATATGCGACAGAGTAAAGCTGGAGTTTTTTGAGACGGTCTGCATAGGGCATCTGTTTGAGGCCAGTAATCCTCTTTGTGAGGTATTTCTATGGCCTTTCCAGTTGTTGTAGATGTCTTGTGAGGTACATACCAAAAGGGGAGTTGTACTCTATAATGGGTCTAATGAGTAACGAGTAGAGGGGAACAATGACCTCTTTTTTTTCCTGGATAAAAAACATTTTGTGATGAGGTGAACCACGTAGAAGGATTTCCTGACCACTGTGGCAATGTGATTATCAAAGGAGAGACTACTGTCCACCTGTGTCCCAAGGTCTCATCACATTTTCGGTGTTAAGTAGACTACCAGCTATGTGGTAGTTCATGGGTACAGAGTTTTTACCAAAAGAGATGACAATGCACTTTTTGGCAATGAGCTTGAGGCCATGGCTTTGACACCAGGCATCTGTCTCAGTGAGGTCCTTTTGTAGGATGTCCACATCGTTAGGAGTTTCGATTATGGCTCCTAGTTTGCAGTCATCTGCAAACTTTGTTAGCCAGAGACCTTCTGTGCTAGCCTGTACTTCAGAGAAGTAGATACCAAACAGGAGAGGACCCAGGACTGAACCCTGTGGTACTCCACTTGTCACTGGTCTGAAGTCGGATTTGGAGTCTGCTACTTTCACAGTGTGGGTTCTGTCAGTGAGCCAGTTGGCAACCCATCTTGTGACATAGGGATTTATACCTAGTTTAGTGAGCTTATCTATAATTCCAGAGTGGGGGATGTGTCGAAAGCCTTGGGGAGATCTAGAGAAGCTGTGTGAACCACCTTACCCTCATCTATAGCTTTGGTGACTGCTTCAAAGAAGTCAATCAGGTTTAGGAGACATGATCTGCCTTTTACAAATCCGAACTGGGTAGGGTTCAGAGTTTAGAGATTACCAATGTCTTTGTTTATGAGTTCCATGATGATATGTTCCATGGCCTTGCAGATCAGGCTCGTCAGGCTAATGGGGCGGTAGTTCCCGGGGTCCATCGTGGCTCCCCCTTTGTGGAGTGGGAAAACCATCACGGTGCGCCATTCAGTGGGCACAAAGCCTGAGGTGAGGCTATGATTGAACATGGTACTTAGGTATGGTGCCAGTTCATTCTGTAGTTCGTGTACAACGCAGCCTGGGATATTGTCAGGTCCCATGGATGCTGTGTTCTTGGCTTTGGAGAGAGTGTTTTTTTTACCTGTGCAGCCATGATTACATGAACTTTGCATTCTTCCGGTATAGAGATGGGCCCTCTAGGGGGTGAGAGGGGGGTAAAGTTAGCACTGAGAGGGGGGTAAAGTTAGCACTGAACCTATCTGCCATGATGTTGGCAATATCAGTCGCTTCTGCATATTTAGTGCCATTGTGCTGTAACTCAGAACAGATCCGAGTGTTGCCATTGAGATTCTTGACATAGCTATAGAATGGTTTGTGGTTGTCTTTAGAGTCATTGGCAATTTTGTTTTCTTAACTAGCTTTGGAGGATTTTTTTCAGTGATTTCTTTTTATTCGCACGGTACAGAATTATTGCTGTTTTTTTGGAGTAAGTGCGCATTGCTTTTTAACATTTCTTCTCTTCCACTGTTATGTAACCATCAATTTACTATATAGAAATTAAGAGGCATAGGGATAGCCACAGACATCAGTGTATTTTAGATATGGTCTTTGAGCACAGCAGTCCTCCAAAAAGAACTCGTCTTTCAAGTCAATATAGCTCAGTAAAGTTATTAAGATAACAGACTCCACTCCTGAAAGAGGCCAGATGTGCTACCCATTTTTTGAAATAAGATGGGGGTGGGGGCATTATTTCAAATTCTTCCTTAACCAAAAGGATAGGTGATTTCTTTCTCATTCTTGACTTCAGCACTTTTAAGTAGCACATCTGATGTATCCAGTTCCAGATGATCACCCTGTAGGAGTTCATGCCTTCACTCATCAGGATGCCTGAATTGTGTCACTGGACATGGTGGGATACTTTAGGTAATTCACTGTTGGAAAACAAAACAAGAGATTCCTTCATTTTGCTAAACAGTTTACTATGTGTGCTATTTCAGTACCCAGAGTATTAACCAAGGTGTTGGCAGTAGAAGCCAATGCCATGCAAAGAAAGGATCTCTATGTATTTTCCTTTCTGGATGACTGATTCTAGGAATCCCAAAAAAAAGATTTGCCATGTGGTATGGTGCTGTAATTGTGACTGTCTGGAAGATAGATTCTATGGGATTCGAGTCTGAGGAGCAGACAGTTGGGTGACAGGTCAAAAAGTATTTAAAAAAAAAGATTACCTAGAAACATCCATGCGGTATGAATTCCATGGCTGCTATAACTGGAATCAGCATGAATCAGAAGGAGGTCCTGCCTGACATCTGCTTAGATGATTGCTTTTGTGGGCATGAAAGCAGACCTCATAATGTTGGCTATTTCTGTCTTTTGAGATGCCACATGAAGTAATTTCTTTGGCTTACTGGATGAGTGTAAGTGCAACACCCAGGCTCTGTTGCATATGATTCTTCCTTTCTCTTCCCTTCCTTCTTAATGTCTACCATGACTTTCATGGGTCAATTTGTTTATCTTAGGATATGAAGATTACAGTAGACTGTCTGCTGCTAGGCCCTGCAGACCCACCATACTCTCATGGACATTCTTCTTGTTTTGGACTCCTGTCATTAAGGGCTGAACCACCAACATCAACCTGTTGGTAGGTCTTGTTTTTCTGTAGCCTAACCAATTGCAAATTCTAATGATGGATGTTTCACACAGTTGAGGAGCTCACCTAGGCTGTATCTTGCAAGAAGTGAGAACCATGCTGAGGACAGGGCATGACACCAGCAACTGACAGGTAGAAGTCATAGTATTGGACTTGAAGGCCTTGGAAACAAAACTTCTTTCTTGACATGTCCTGATACTGCTATAGAGTCTGTTGTGAGATATTGATAAAGGCAAGGTGTGCATAGTTATTACTCTTTGACTTTGCAGAAAGGTGAATGAAGGCAGGCTAGCAGTGGGCTCTAGACAATGGAATTGGTTCCTCAGTAAGTAGTTAACATTCCCAAGGAAATGAATAACTGTCAGTCTTCTTTACCTAACCCTCCAGTCATCTCCCAGACTATCTGTATGAGATGCCTTTCCTGGCCTGAGTCTTCCTGAATTGGGGTACAGCAGAAAACAAACTGTGTTCTTCATGTCTCTCCCTGTTGCACTCATAAGCAGAGGATGTCTGTTTTAGGTAGAGTCTTGTATCTTGCCTGAGTTCTCAGAACTGAACATTCTCTTCCCTTACTTTAGGCCAGGAATGGGTTTCCTTGGATGGTGCTACATCCTGATGTAAAAGTGGCATTTGGCGAAGTCTTCCTTAGTTATTTCCTGCCACAGATGTATGTATGTACCATTTGAAGACCTTGTACAAGTCCTCCTCCATTCTGCAGTGGAGGTTCAAGTCTCACAGTCTACTTCTGACAGATTTGGATCCCCATGACTGTAACCCTTTTCCTTCATCCCTCCTTCCCATTGTCTTCTCCAGACTGTGATACTCTTCCATGTTTTTGTGTCTTCCACCTCTTTATTTTCCACTGCTGATGGGACCCTCTGATAAGTCTCTTCCACTTCATATAGATTCATAGGTAGGTACTAGGCTGTCTGCCCAAGGGCATTTATAAGCCTAGCCAGAATGTGTTGGCTTTCGGATCCCTTTTAAATTAGTTTCCCGGGCCTCTGTCTAGCAGGCCAATGAAGTGATCCCAGGGATAAATTTACGATTTCCCATCCACTCGTCAAGATTCCTCTTGAAGAGAGTCAGCGAGGGGCTCTGCCTTATATAGACTGGGATTTTATTCCAGAGCGAGGGAAGTCTCTGGGACAGGAATCTATCCCTCCAGCATGTCCTGTTTATTGTTATGCTGAGGTTTAATTCACTAGAAAGTGTGGCTATAAGAGATTTGGTTTTCTTGAGGTGGAGCATGTCCATTAATTCTGGGTTGGACGTGGCCTTATACGTCAGGCAGAGATCACCTCTGAAGCAGGTGGTAAGCAACCGAGTATAGCTGGAGTTTCTTTAGTCTAGCTGCATAGGGCATCTCTTTGAGGCCCATGATCCTCTTGGTGAGGTACTTCTGTGGTCTTTCCAGCTGTTGCAGGTGTCGAGTAAGGTACATACCAAATGGGGCATTGTACTCTATATGAGCCTAATGAGTGATGAGTAGAGGGGGCACAATGACCTCTCTTGATCTAGAGGTGAACCCCTTTGTGATTAGGTGGGCTACATAGAAAGAATCTCTAACCACTTTGGCAATGCGATTATCAAAGGCGAGGTTGTTATCTACCTGCGTCCCCAGGTCCCTAATTACATTTTCCATACCTAGTGGATTAACCACCTATGTGGTAATTTGTGGGCACTTTGTTTTTTCCAAAGGGGATGACTATGTATTTTTTGGCATTCCACTTGAGGCCATGGCTCTGACACCAGGTATCTGTCTCTGTAAGACCCTTCTGGAGAAAGTCTGTGTCAGCCAGAGAATTGATTATGGCCCCCAGTTTGCAGTCATCTGCGAACTTGGTCAGCCATAGCCCTCCCGTGCTTGCCTGTACCTCAGAGAAGTATATATCGAACAGGAGGTGTCCCAGGAACGAGCCCTGTGGGACGCCACTTGTAACTGGTTTAGAGTCGGACATGGCACCTGCAACTCTGACCATGTGTGTTATATCCGTGAGCCAGTTGACCACCCATCTCGTGACATAGGGGTTAATGTTCAAGCTGGTGAGGTTGTCTATGATGCCAGAGTGGGGAATGGTGTCGAAGGCCTTAGCGAGATTCAGGTAGGCTGTGTGGACTACCTTTCCTTCATCTGTGGCTTTGGTAACTGTTTCAAAGAAGTCGACTAGGTATAGGAGGCAGGATCTGCCTTTAACAAAGCCGAATTGGGTAGGGTCCAGTGTCTGGAGGTTCCCAATGTCTCTGTTTATGAGTTCCATGATGATTCGCTCCATAGCTTTGCAGACCAGGCTAGTCAGGCTTATAGGGCGATAGTTCCCAGGTTCTGTTGTGGCACCACCTTTGTGGAGTGGGATGACTGTTGCTGTATGCCATTCTTTGGGTACATAGCATGTGGTAAGGCCGAGACTGAATAGTAAATTTAGGTGAGGGTTTAGTTCCTTTTGGAGCTTGTGTAAGACACAGCTTGAGACATCATCCAGTCCCATTGAAGCTGTGTTCTTAGCTTTGGAGAGGGCTGTTTTTACTTGCATGTCTGTGATGTCTGGGGCTCTGCATTCTTTTGGGATGGACACGGGCCATTTTGGGGGTGAGGGGGGTGAAGTTTGCACTGAATTTTTCAGCCAGGATGTTGGCAATATCGATTGGTTCAGTATATTTCTTGCCATTTTGCACTAGCTCAGAGCATATCTGAGAATTTCTACCTAAGTTTTTGACATAGCTAAAGAAGGCTTTGTGGTTATCTTTAGAGTCTTTGGCAATTTTTCTTTCGAAACTGGCCTTGGATGATTTTATGAGGGATTGTAGTTTCTTGCTAATATTGATCAATGATGCCTTTCCTTTTTGGGATTTTGCTCCATCATGTAGTAGTTTCCTCCTTCTGTTGTATAGCTTATTTATGGTCGGGGACCACCAGACTGGTTTCCTCTTTTTGGAGGAGTGAGTCTTGGTTTTACTTGGGATGGCTCGATCCATGCATCCCTGTAGATGCTCATAGAATGCACTTGTAAAGGATTCTGCAGTTTGGGTAGCATTATCTTTTAGCAAAGGGGCTTTGAAACTTTCCACCTCAGTCTTGAGAAGTGTGAAGTTTGCTTTTGAAAAGTTTTTCACAGTAGTTTCCTTGACTGGGGGTGGGGTCGGGATGTGGATGTCCAGTGTGATTAGTTTGTGATCTGATCTCACCAGCGAGGGGTTTACCTCCGGTGTGGAACACTGATCCCCAATGTTGGTGATGATCAGGTCCAGTATGTTGTCACCTCTAGTGGGCATGGTGACCAGCTGTTCCAGGGCGTTAAGAGTAGGAAGCGTTGGGCAAAGGAGTTTGTACTAGAGTAATTCTCCCAGTCAATGTTTGGGTAGTTGAAATCTCCCAATATCATGGTGTTTGGTAGGACCTTTATATTTTCTAGTGTTCTCAGGAATGCTGAGTGGCGGTCCTAAGACAAGGTAGGTGGTCTGTAGCAGGCTATGATCTGAAAAGCAGCCTTGCCCACTGTTGCACATGGATGGTCTCCGAGGCCTCGTGTTGTGCTACTAACCTGGAGGTGTGGGTATCTTTTATGAAAATGGATATGCCCCCTCCTGTTGTATTTCGGTCCGGGTTCTGGGGCCGAAAGTTATGATATGAGTTGTAGCCTGGTAGTGCTGGTGTGCTCTCTGGAGCTTTGAACCAGGTTTCTGTTACTGCACAGATATCTATTTGCTCCATGCTAAGGAGTGCCTCGAGTGCATGCATTTTGAGGTTTAGACTTCTGGCATTGAGTAGCATTACTCTGTTTTTGGTTTCTTGTGTTTTTTATGGAGGCGGGTTTGTCCTTTGAGACTTGCCTAGAAAAGGCACTATGGGGGTGGCAAGAGCCTTGGCCAGTATTCGAAAGCCTAAAGGTGATAGGTGCAAGCCATCTCTGGCAAAGCAGCGTGGCTTGTCAAGCATGATGTCCCAGGCTGACAGACACTGGATCCCCTTTGAATGACAGCAATAGCTTAGAAAATTGTTAAAACTGATCATTTTTTCCTCGTACTGTGGCATCATTCTTGGTGAGGGCAAGATGCTACTCAGGGTCAGGGTCATACCGGCCTGGGCTACATGATCAGAGAGCTCCTCTATGTCTCTCTTCATGTAGTCCAAGGAGGTCTGTCTCAGGTCGTTCATGCCAACATGTACAATGACAGTTATATTTGTACTTGTTTTGGAGTGACCTGAGAGCTTGTGTTATGTGGCGGATCCTGACACCTGACAGGCAGCTCGCAGTAACCTTCTCCTTGTTCGGTCTAGTGAGTGGGACGTCAGTGTGCCTGACTATGGAGTCACCTATTACCAGTGTATTGGGTGTGTTGTTTTGCCTTATGGGCTGTGGTTGCTTGGCACACTGGCTTTGTGAAGTATGTGATATGAGATTTTTGTTTGAGGGTGGAGGTTGCTTGGATGTCTGCTTTGGAGGTCTCTGCTACTTAGGCAGGTTTTTATTTAGAGTCTCTGAGTATGTTTTTGAGTATTTATGTGTGTTGTTTGCTGGTGTATGTATGACTGTTTTATGTGAGACTGGAAATGTGGTGCAAGTGTTTCCCTTCTCCTCCTGACTGGCTGTTCCAGCCTTGGGTTGAGAGAGTTTGGCCTCCAGTTTGGCTGTATAGTTGCATCTCTCGCATACATTTGTGTTTGTTGGGAGGAGGAGAGGGTTGTCCATGTACATGAGGCAATTGTAACATTGCCTCAAGATTCCCAGATTCACCAGCTGGACTGGAGAGTATACCTGAAACAGCCCTTTGGACATGCCTGTATGGATAACTGAACTGTTTACTGATTTCCCGGTAGGGATGATATAGGGATCCTTGAACCTTTGTATGGTAAAGGGGGAGATGCTGTGTTAGCATTTATTAGTGCTTGCTGAGAGCTTGGAGTAAGTGCTGGGCTGTAACAGGGAAGTTTGAGTGCTTAGTTTCAGAGTTTGAATAGTTCTAAGGGAAAAATTGAAGAGCAGACTTCGTGGAGCCTGGAATAGTTTAACCCTAGCTAGTCAGCGGTGCGCAAAACCGCGCTAATGTGGGTTTTAAGGCAGGGAGATGAAAGAGCTAGGAATTAGCCCAAAACGGCCAATAAACTACAAGTTGCTGTGCTGTGACCACTCCTCCAGGGACAGATAGGCTGCTCAAAGCTCCCCACTCTCACTGGTGAACAGAAATATGTCCTCTTATCCAAGTAAGGATATGGGCAACACAGGAACCTATATACCACAGTCCTGAATTTAGCAGAGCCTGAAAACTGGACTAGACTAGCTTAGAAAAGGTGGGAAACAATATATTTTTTGACAGGGATACAATAGCTTTCAACAAAAAACACTTTAAATGCTTCTATCAAGCTAGTGCACTTTAGTGTGTAGCCTACAACAGTTAAAACAGTAGAAAAGCGACTTAAACGGCTTAATCAAGTTCTAACAGCAAAAAAAAAACAGTTTTAATATGCAGAAAACAGCTCAGAAATCGCTTTTCAGCGAGTCTAGCAGTCTCAGGAGAAAATGCAGAGAAAAAAATACTTATCTGGTGAAAAGTCACTCTTTTGTCACTCTTCTGCTTGCAATACTCTGCAGGACACCACGAGGAGCTTGGCTGAGTAGAATATCTGCAGGCAAGTAGAATTTTTGCCCCTCAACCTCCAGAATGCTCATTCTAGGTTTTAAAACTTTCCAGCCTCTTATCTCCTTCATGTGGTAATGTTCCTCCTTTTTTCTGGTTTCACATTTGCTGCCATCCTTTAAGTAGATCATTGCTTCACCTCCATCACTCCCTTTTATCTCATTTCAGAACAGCTAATACTCAGGCACCTGTAGCTCCCTGTCCTTGTCACAAGCCTGTGTATCTGATAACTTTAATGTCCGCCATGTCCTTTTGCAGCTCGCTCCATCTTCCTACTTAGGCTACTTACATTTCACAGTGATAACACCCAGATGTACTGCAAGTCACCATTATTTGTTCCTCTGTTTTCTATCATTCCTGTACCTTTTTTGCACTGTTGAGTAACTTACCCACAATGTTCTACTACTGAGTAACCACCCCCCATTTCATCTTTAAGAGTACAGTCAGTGAGCTGTACCTTTGCAACCAAGTTCTTAGCATTCCTTCCCTTTTTTGGCTAAGATGAACCTCTGTTATGTTTCTTTCATCTTGTACTCTATTCCTTAGCCTTCTTCATTTGGCTGCTGCCACAGTTACACGTCATACGACTTTGTAATTTTGTTCTTCCTCACTGTGCTGGTTACTACCAGTGGTAGCAGTTGTGAGATTAACCTATTTATGGGTGCTAATTATTTTCAATGTAGAGCCATGTTATAAGTTATCTACACAGTTTTGAATTTTACTGGCTATATTAGCCATGGTATCTGTTAACTTTTCTTAAATATTCAGTACTTATGTATTATCGCAACCAGATTTTTACGGAGCCATAACTTTCACTGTTCTTGTGAAACGAGTGTATACATAAACACAGCACACATATTAACAAGAAGGTTGAAGTAGATAATTATAGAAATAATTCATTTAGATCAGTAATTTCATTTAAGTACAATACATATAAGCAATGTAAATTGTTCTGTACTGTTAAAAACGTTGCTCTGGCATCGCAACCACTTTACACATAGTATGAAATGGTAAAGCATGCCACTGCTCACTGACTGCAATGCTCGGTGATTTACATGAGTGACAGTAATGCTCAGTGATTTGGGGAAAAAAGCTTTTATGAGGGACAGCACAGGTAAAAACCATGCAGCATGGGGAACTTCCATTTTCACCGATAGGATTTTACAGTGATACAAACAAGCCATGGCAGAAGAATAACTGTCTTAACACACCATCATCACTCAACTTACAAACTATGAAGCCAAAAGTAAACAAACTTAAGAAAAAGTAAGTAAGCCTAATAGACCTAAAAGTCACAGACCAGTAACTTCAAGTACTGCTGCCTAAACAATATTAAACAATAGCAGTTGGGATTTTGAACACCTGTTTTCAGTATTACACAGACTCGTTTTGCGAGAACTGTGACGGTTATGGCTTTGTAAAAATCTGGTTGCGATAATACGCAAGTAACAAATATTCTTATATCACATAAAATGCTCTACACTATAGCATCAGCAACTGTAGCCTTTGGGAGAGCAAATGGTGGAATGTGAATATGAATAGCTCTCTTGGATAGAGTCCTGATATATTGGTGTAGGTGAGTAATTAGCTGTTTAGTAAAAAAAAGTACCTAGTATTACTGTTATCATGACCACTTTGATTCATTTGACATCTCAGGTAGTCTCTGTATAATGCCACCATGTATTTTTACCATCTTACATATACCAAGCTAATGTCTAGGTTTTATGACACAATTAATTTCCAAAGAGTAAACCATGGTGTATTTCTTCTGCAAGGTTTGGGACAGCTATAAGTTAATTAATGTGGCTGTTTGTCTATTTGCACAATGCTGGCATCAGATTTTGGGCAAATGTACCTGTCTAGACAAAATGGGATTGCTAAAGATTTTGTATTTCTGACACTTTTCCTTGTTTTCGGGACCATTCCCTGATTTCACATCAGCATTTTTGTTGCCTCAGAATTTGAGTGATTGTCAGGGGGTTTAGGTAAAGTTTTGCTCTGTTTGAATTAATATTTTACAAATTAAACTATTTAATTACTCTGCTTTCTAAATGGTTAGATTTCCAACTTCTAATTCTGTGCCTCCTAATACAGAGCCACATGTCCACGAGTTAAGCTTTGCTCCTTGTGAATGAAGCAAGTGGTTGAGAGTAGTGCGTTGTCTGTCATTATCAGTTTTAGGGATCATAAACACTTTACGATATCCATCATGGCTTTATATCACAGTGTATAAGAGGGTGTGTTCATAGTGTGCTCCATGTCATAGTCCTATTGATACTCTAGGTATTTAGATTTTCTAGGTTATTCTAAAACAGCTGTCTGAAGTGTTGGCCAGTTTGGCCTCCTGTACCAAAGTGTTTGTTTTAGATAAACAAGGATCCTGTAGTCAGCAACTTGTTTCAGATGACTAAGAAGTATAATGTGTATTAGAATTTACTCTCGGTTCACTCTTCTAATGTGGAATATTTCCCACCAGATTAAGAAATTGTTGATCACTTTAATTGGATGTTCTATGTTCTTGGTATGGTTAAACCATAGTCCCATTAACTTGTAAAGTAATTTTTTAATAGGATGACGTAATTTCCTGCTATTAGCTACTGATTTTTTGCTTAGCAATTCTCATTTTTTAATGCTAAATGTGTAACAATGGATCATGAAAAATGTTATGTAGCAAAATTAGGAGGGATCTATTCCTCAAAATATGGAATAATAAAAGGCTATGATGGTTGTTGTCGTTGTCCTATCAATTTAGATTTTACCCACTTTTTACCACGTTCACTTCTGCAGCTCTTCTTGAGAGAGGAGAACACAACAATAAATTCTCTAAACCACATAATTTCGTTCCACATTTCCTTACCTACAATTCTTTAACTGCAAGCAAACCTTGCAGGAGGTTAAGTAACATTGTTTTCTTTAATGAAGTTTGCTAATGATCACATCTTTAATTAGCTGATACCGAACACAGCTTTTACAGTCAGAACTTAGAGGCATATAAATGGAATTGTGTTACTGTGCAAATTTAGCTTTGCAATAGGTTTTACTGTAAAAAAATCAATTATTGAACTCTGGGAGTATCCTTTTGAAGTTTTAACTTCATAATAAATCAGTTCTGTCTACTAGTTTAGATGTTGCCTTAAGAAAACCCTATATAATGGATTTCCATGCATTATGATAACATATAATTTTACCTCAGTGATCAACTTTTCTTTATTTGTACAGTGCAGGGCTATATAAGTTTCATACACCTTTTTGATTTACAAAGTAAGACTATTTAAAAGACAAAAGTTTCCAGTGCAGAGCTGGCTGGTGGTGTTAATTTATAATTGGTAAATAAATAAAACTGTTAAGTCTGTAAAGTAGTTCAGCATCAATGCAGTGAATTGGATCTGCTTCCAGTGTTTTTGAAACAGCTTTCTTTACTGGCCATAATGTGTGTATTGAATATTCACAGTTATGGAGTATAACCACTGTTATTTCCCTTGTATTAATTGATTTTAAATAGAAGGGTTGTCTCTGCTTAATCTGTAGCCCTTATAGAATTTATTTACCATTGAATCTGGGAGGGGAGTTAATAGTGTGCAATGCTTCCCCCACCCCAAACACATGCACCGATAGCCAGTAAGGTACAAAGACCAAACTGCAAAGTTATATTTCTTGGTAGTCTGTCATGTGTCAAGTTTGAGTGATAGTGGGGGCATTTGTTCCACTTATCATCAGTGTTTTTGCCTGTCAATGTATTTGTATGTTTTGAGGCTGAAAAATAGTCATATATATGATAACAAAAGGGAACCAACAACTGTGGAATGAGTGTCTATCATATATTATAATTACTAAAATGGAAAAAAAGTACAAAAAGCATCTGTAGTCACAGCTTCAGCAACAGAACCATAGCCAAACATGCACTTAACGCTGCATCGCCTAACATGGAGGCTTTGCCCCCACACCACTTATGTATATATATAAATTTCATGGTCATACAAGTACAATGAAATGGCAGTAATCTATACAAAGCAAAAATGTCCATATGCAAGTCAGTCAATAGAACCAACAAATGAGAAATTGTGCTGCTTAGTTAATTAAGTTATGTGTTGACAATCACATAACCTTCATTTCACTAACTGCTAAATATATTAAGCTCTGGAAGAACATGTAGGAATTGTGGAAAAAAAAGCATTGTGTAACATTTTATAGTTATTTGCATAGCCATGTGACTCCATCCCTCATGTATGATAAGGAGACAGAATTAAGGGAAAAAAAACATGTAAGGGATGTATTGTTTTCCAGGGTAGAGCATTGATTTCCATGGACTTTTACAAACTCAGCCTAGGAAGGGTGTCTAGTTTGCTCAGAATCGCAGAGTTAGGCAGTGGAAACTGAGGGAATCAAACCTTGCAACACTTGACCAGAGGAAACAGCTCCTTTATCCTACTAAGACAACTGACAAACAAGTATATATGCCAGGCATATGTATTTGTTTAAAAATTGGTCTAGGTCTGAATATGATACCTAGCACATTCATCATGTGGTTTGAATAATGTGCTTAATATAACTTTCCACTGAAGGTACTGAGCCCCTTTAAATGACTTGTCATTTTCAATGTGTGTCTTGGAGATCTTAAATGCATTTTTTTGTTAATTACTATTCTTTATGAACTAAAGTACCAGTATTTCTAATAAAAGTAATTAAAGTACACTAGAGTTGAAATACATATTCACTGTGGGGAAAAGTGATGTTGGCCTGTATTTGAGAAGCTACTTTTATTTATTTAGTTAGTTAGTTATGGTGGGGGGGGGGGTTCAAAGAGTTAGCTGTAATGTATGTTACAGCTCAAAGTACTAAAGCTCCCACAAATATATATTGTTCCATGTAAATTACAAGGCTAACGAAAACTGATATGCATGTTCATAACTGGGGGCTTTCATTATCATTTTTGCTGTTCCAATGTAACTTTTGAACCTAGTTAACAAAGTAAATGCAGTAATAAAAATATTTCCTGCTGGAAAGACTTAGACTTACCTTAGAGGCAGCACTGAGCAGTGACAGTGTTTCTATTAGTCATGACTAGGACACACATGATGACAAGCAGAAGACTGCCTATTTACTCTATGTTGACTGGATTCCTCCATCAGGGCTATTGGCTTCTTTTAATGGGAAGCACAAGGTGTTTTTATCATACTATTAAAAACAGAAAGTTGTGATGGACCAATTGGAGGGAATTAAGTGATAACTTTTAACTTTGGTAATTGCTTGTAACACTGCATCAGGTTCAGGATCACTTATTTTTCCATCTTGTTTCAGAATGCAGTGTGCTATTTCTGAGTTTTCCACGTTGAAGTGCAATGCCAGTCTTGGAGTGCCAAGCCACTCTTTGTGACAGAAATGTGTAATAGAAAAGTACCATGAGTTCATAAGCCTGTGTTCATTGCATGCAGTGCTGAAAATCTATCACTTAAATGCTAAAAATTGTCAAAGTTATAAACACGTTCTTCATGTAAAATGCATGCTTATAACTTGAAAGGGTATCAGTTATTTTGGCCAAGCAGTTCTGAGAACTTAGGCCTAGTACAACACTGTCATTGCAGGTGACTGTTATGTAGGGCAGTTTTCCCAACTGCTGTTCAAAATCATTTTTCAGGAGACAGTTTCAAGTGACTATCTCATACTTTATGCCAGGAACCAGTACATGGAATTTTTAAATTTGAGACCAAATTTGTTATAGAAGTTTCCATAAAAAATAAGTTGAAATAGCAGTTTTATGCTTTCGTGGTCGAGTGACATTTAAAGACCTGCAGGTAGGTGCATGAATGGGTGTGCCTTCTTTGAAGGTTGGGCATCGGGCTGGCAACTCAGCACCATAAAAATCCACTGCCAATCATAAGTGGACCGGTTATCCGCTGTGGCGACACCAAAGCCGAAAGACATTGCTATTGTAAGCTGTCACCAAAGATTGCAGTTCTTTCTTAAGAAACAACAGTGTTTTAGCCTGATCTGGTGCTGCAGAATGCCCATCTTATTGAACATTTAGGGGAAAGTTGGTTGAAGATATGGGAGACAACTGGCAATTTTTATTCCAGAAAAAAATGAACTATTCTTTATCAGGGATGTAACAATGAAGAACTGTGTGTTCACTGGACTTTGTACAGAATTATGGGCACTGGAGCTTTTGGCACTTAGAATGCCCTGTAATGGTCCTGGAGAAGGGGAAAACACTGACTGCAGAGATAGTGTTTGCAGTGTTAAAATTGCACTTGCTCTTCCCATCTTGTTTTTCATTAGGAATTGACATTGGTGTGTTTGAACGCTTTTAGTGCTGTTATGGGCTTTGCTGCCACAGATGGTGATTTGGAGCCAGGCAACCCAGTGACATTATAAGAGAGTCTTGAATTGGCCCTAAGTGAGAACTGCAGTGAGTTAAGTTCTCAGAGTTTTTACACAAGTGAATTGGGCACCTATAGGTATCTCTGTGAGGCATGGTTATAGTTTAGGACAGAGCACCCTCCAGTATTATTGTGAAAAAGAGTTTGAATTTTGAACTTAGTTGAGGATCTGAACTGGCTTTGTGTGTAAAAGATTTTTTTAACTGGGCCTGCTTAAAAGTGAGATCTGGTGTGCGTTTATTTTGTTATTAAAGTGGACTTTCAGGGTATTGGACTGGGGGATGTTACATGTGCTCGGATCTTTTTCAGACCCCAGTACATTACTGTAGTCAGTTGAAATCAAGGGGTTAGTATGATGGTGTGGCTTTTGCAGTTTAAAAGCCAGGTATAATAGCCAGTACTACACTGCATAGTTAATCAAAAGATGCAGAATGACAACACCTGTATATGAATACAGTTCATTTGAGTACTGAGGGCTACCTGTGTGTGTCGTTGTGCTTACTATCTTAGTATGACTGTAAGAGAAATGTGAACGGCAGAGCTAAAGGATCAACAAAACTGCAGTCATTAGTAGGGTTAAACGTCTGCAGCTGAAACCATCATAATCGTGGATAAAAGTGATACCTTGCATGTGCTAGTGAGTAATACGGTCTACTCTTTGCACTTTGCTATTATCAAGATGGATACATATATTTGGTTACTAAGTAACCACCCTTTAAAAATGTAGTGGGAAGATTGCAGGAAAATAAAACAGAATAAAAGATGTCATCACCTTAAACATATTTCCTTAGTCCAGTGTATTTTCCTGCCTAAAAAATTTTCTTTGCTGTATAATTTCAGCACTGCCACATATAAAGTATGACTTGTACATTTATACCTTCATTGCTTAAATGGTTTTCAGCACTTTTTATATAAATTTTAAACATAAGCTTTTCTAGGGAGCTTCGACATGCATCAACATTGACTGTAAATATAATTTACATGCTCATAGCTCTGTATTCTTTTCATAACACTGGAACTATACAACTTTTGGGTCTCTGGAAATTTAGACTTTATCAGATGTTTGCTGTATAAAACAGCATGGAGTCTGTTACTCTTCAAACACAAACTAGCTCTGCTGCCATAGGTGAGTAAGCATCCCTGGATAAAAAGGAGGAAATTAACACCTCTAAGTGATTGGGAGAATAATACTTACGATAAAGAAATGTTAGTTTTCACAGAAGCAGTTCTATTAGGCTACTCTCTGCAGTTGAAAAAGGGTCTTGGTAATTCTCTTTTGAACATAGCAAAGCACAAAAAGTATTGTCTGTAACTAATTAAAAATGTGCAGTTGTTTATTCAGAGTTTCTTAATAACAAATCAGAGCACCCCACCTTTCTAAGTGAGTGGACAGGACAGGTGCATACTAAGGGACATGCAGTGCATTTTGGGAGACAAAGAAAGACATTTTGACTGAAGAACAGTCTCGTGGGTATGGTAACCACTGTCAAACCATTTTGGGGCAGTATAAATGATAAAATAATACTGACCATGCAGTGTACTGGAGGGGCATTAGCACAGCATCGATACTTGTGAAAAAAAAGGTTCTGATCATAGTGGTAATTTTACAAAAATATAGTCTAATACAGGAAATAAAAATTCATCAAGTGTGGAAGAGGAAAAAAAAATATGTATACGACTTTTGCAAAGCATTTTGTTCATAGGAAGTGTTCATTTTTGTGATATTTCATTATGTTAAGCAGAAGTAATCAAGTTGGAACCCAGGTGACTTTTCTATGGTTGAAGTAATCCACTGAATCTGGACTGTGTGGCATAAAGAGATAAAAGCCCTAGCTGTGACTTAGAAGAATTGGGCTCTAGGCAGCTTGGGCTCTGAAGCCCTAGCTGTGACTTAAAAGAATTGGGCTCTAGGCAGCTTGGGCTCTGAAGCCCTAGCTGTGACTTAGAAGAATTGGGCTCTAGGCAGCTTGGGCTCTGAAGCCCTAGCTGTGACTTAGAAGAATTGGGCTCTAGGCAGCTTGGGCTCTGAAGCCCTAGCTGTGACTTAGAAGAATTGGGCTCTAGGCAGCTTGGGCTCTGAAGCCCTAGCTGTGACTTAGAAGAATTGGGCTCTAGGTAGCTTGGGCTCTGAAGCCCTAGCTGTGACTTAGAAGAATTGGGCTCTAGGCAGCTTGGGCTCTGAAGCCCTAGCTGTGACTTAGAAGAATTGGGCTCTAGGCAGCTTGGGCTCTGAAGCCCTAGCTGTGACTTAGAAGAATTGGGCTCTAGGCAGCTTGGGCTCTGAAGCCCTAGCTGTGACTTAGAAGAATTGGGCTCTAGGCAGCTTGGGCTCTGAAGCCCTAGCTGTGACTTAGAAGAATTGGGCTCTAGGCAGCTTGGGCTCTGAAGCCCTAGCTGTGACTTAGAAGAATTGGGCTCTAGGCAGCTTGGGCTCTGAAGCCCTAGCTGTGACTTAGAAGAATTGGGCTCTAGGCAGCTTGGGCTCTGGAAGATGGGAGGGATGATGGAAATAAGTAGCTGATACCAACTCAATCATCCTGAGAAGAAAGTGAGGTGATTTCATATGGCTGTTTACCACAATGTAAGCAGACACTTGTATGACACCAGAAATAGCCAGAACCAGAGAATGTTGGACTGCCTTTACTTATACCTGTCAGGTGTACCTCATTGCAAGGAATGTACCTCATTTGGGGTCTTAAAAAGTTCATGTTCCTCGACGTTCCACATTGAAAGAGTATGTGACACATTCAGTGTTAGGAATTTAAGTGAAATCCATGGTAAATAGAAATTAATCATATTGATTCATTAAAGGATCTTCTTTATAAGTAAAACCAGCATATTTTAACCATCCTATGACCTTCCTAGTTGAAGTTGTTAGTAAGCCATTAGTATGTGTTCCACATTTTACCCATTTGTTCCACGTTATGAAGGCGAGTGTTCCTCATTTTGGAGCTGGAAGGTTGAGACCTAAACTAGTAGCCATCTTTGGTATATGTGCAATAGCATGCATGAGCATGTGACGAGCAAAGAACTCCCCTGCAGTGATGTGGGTGTGGATATCAGCCACCTGTTGAGGATTTACAGCTTAATAAGAAATGTGCACAATCATTCAGCACTGCTGCAGTCCAAAGACCCAACAATCAAGCAGGGTGCAGATTAAAATATTGTACAAAGCTTTTTCCTTAGTACTGACTGGCTGCTGAGGTTTTGTACTGCAAAAGTGCTGGGTCATTGTGTGAATTTACTGCATTGATCCCTAGACCATGCAATGGTTCTGGTCAACCTTAATAAAAAAATACCCAGTCGTGTGTGTTAATGAGACTTTTCTTGTGGGTCAGTGGACAGGTCAAGGATATGTCATTTGGGTGGGGTGGTGAACCACTCGGTGGGTTTAAGGCTTTTGGGGAACAACAAAAGTGATAGTGGCCCTTTCCTGTGGGAGGTCTGAATCTGTGCACAGCTGGCTTAAAGGAGCCTTCATGCCTGCCTAGGCGACTGTTTCATATGGTTGCATACCTGTTAACTGTACAGATTTTCTCAGAATGTGCAGAGATTTTGCCTAATAATTTTGGTCAGTTTCTCAAAATTGTGCTTTTCTGGCAAATCCTTGAGGGTTAAAGTAAAAAAAATAATGACAGACATGAGGTTCAGACTTCATGCCCTTGTGAAAATTCATGCTTATATAAAACCTGTTTTTCTATCAACTTTCTAAGTTTGTAAGAGCAATATTTAAAAAATGTCCCTAGTTTTGGGCCCCTCTCCAGATTACAAGCTTTAAGAGGTTGAGAGCTATGTCTAGTTGGCTTTGACCCAAGTCTGTGACCTCTTTGTCACTGATAGGGGATGAGTAGGAACAATTAACTGGAAGAAGGTTGCTTATTGACAAGTGGTGATTGCTTGTAAACTGTAGTACAGAAGAGTAGTTGAAATTGTTGGCTTAAAAAGAAAGGTGTTTGTTTTATGGCCTCCAAAATGTAAATTCATTAATTATTCCTGACTTAGAAAAGGAACAAGTTTCAGATTACTGCCTTAGGAAACATAAGATATTGATTACAGGTTTGATACACAAACACAATCAATTGCAGACTGTATATATTGCTACTCAGACATTGACTGGCTACAAAGCACTGGCAGATGATTACCTGATCAGAAATATAAACAGTTGTAAATTGCTTTGCATTTATACTGATTCACCTGAAATGTTCTACTTGACAGCTTCTGTGCTGTTTAGAAATAAATGTTTGATGAGTAATGTCAGTTGAAATGATGAACCAAGCCATGATAATAAAAATTGGAATGGTGCTTCTTTTGAAAAGCTGTTTGCAAATTGAAAAGGTGAAGGATTCTGTTTTTGTTTTTCTTATTTATAGTTGATACAGATTATCACAAATGTTTCGCTTAAAAAGATGCATTGGCCTGCTTACAGCTTTCCTATCTTAAGGCTATTGTTGAGCACAATTAAAGGTAGTAACGTAAGGAAAATGTGCAAGTAATAAGAAGCTTGTAAAATAAAAGTATGAAAAGACAAAAGAATGTGTGCTACTATATACCTAGTAGTGAAATATGTAACCTTAATTGTGTGGCAGTTTAACAGAAAGCACTTGTATTGAGATGTTTTATAGTAGTAGCAGGGGCTGTCATTTAAAATGAGTATTGGAAAAAAGATCATGTGATCATTACTCTATTATACCCAAAGTTTATTGGCCTTTCTAGAAAAGGACCCCTTTTCACTTTTTAATGCCTCCAAATCTTTTCCTGTGTGATCATCTTAATTTCAGTATTCATTTAAGTATTTGTAATACTTGAAATTGATGGAATACCACTGTGCCATACTAGAAGCTTCTGGGTAACTTTTACTCTGTGCTTTAGGGATGCATTGTGAGCATCAGGGAAATTACAGCCAGTCAGGAAGCCATCTTAATTTCCCATGCATGACTGTTACAGGTATCTAGGGGACTCCTGAAAGATAGCAGTGGAGTTTGAATAGATTATCAATAAAACTTGTGTATTATGTATATGAATCAGTACCATGTTCGGCAGTCTCAAACACAGCAAAGGATTCAAAATAAAAATAAAAGGATTAACAATTTAGCAGTATGTAAATTGCTGCATCATGTGTTTTGACTAGTGATAATTTATGTCCTGAAAAAGGGTAATGGTGCCCAAATAACAAATCACTTTCTGATGTCTTTTACTTAAAAAAAAATGACATTAGATTACACATTATTACTATTGTGCCTTTTGTTTCATATGTGCTTCTTCTCAGACTTGACTATTCTACTTTATCCTTAGCCCCCTCCAGTTGACGATTAAGTCGCATCTGTCCTGACTTGACCACTGTGGCACCTCATGTTACTCAATGGATGATGTTCCTTTCCAGGGCAAGCTTGAGTTTTGAAGCACTTTCTTCTGTTTGGATAGTGGAGGATAACAGATGGCATACTGCTAAGCCATCTTCCATTGCAGGTTCCACTGTCCCACCAGACATAACCCCAGCTTTTAGCTTTTAGATGTGATGCTGCTGCTGCTGCAGAAAAGGCCCGCAACTCCGGTGGCATAGATGCTTCCTGACATATACCCCTATTGGGCTACAGTACATTTGCTATGCATGATAAGCCATGTTCTGCAGTCACAGTCTTCACAAGCCAGTGCCTATCTGTCTTTCATCACTCTGAACTCCTATGGTGAGACTGGATCATATCCCTTCCCCAAGGAAGTGCAAGCTGACTTCGGATGCACATCTCCATCCATCCTCAATGGATTCTCCCAGATCCCACTCCTCTAATCAAACTGAAGGGCTGTAGTCTGCACTTTACTACTTTGTCCTCTGTGCCACAAAACTGGTTATTGCTGTTTTTTGTACCACCATGTTGTGTAGACAGGTGACATGAATTGGGCCTAAAACAAACATTGCTAACAGTATACAAAATGCCAGAGACCAAACCTTTCCCATCAAACACCCACCCTAGCTTGTTTCTAGCTTCTCACCCTGAAGTTGTCAGCCATCATTCTTACTTTCACAAATACTATCCCCAGAGTTGCACTTCTCTCATATAATATAATAGGCATTTCTGTAGATTTGAGAAAAAAAAAGAAATGATTTCAAAGGTTGAAAATGACTCACTGCTGCTACTTATAGCATTTCAAGGTGCCATGATTTTTATTAAGCATACTGTGGACAAAGTAATGAAGAATAAACCATTGCTGTACTCCTGAGGTGGCATGCAAAGTCTGCTGTTATTTTTGTTTGGTGAGAGGCAGTTGTTTTATTTAAGAATTTTTATCTTCCGTACTGTAGTGTAATCTCGGAGTTGGTATATTTAAGTTACGGGGGGGCATTGTGTTTTCTGTGCTTATTTTACACGGTCGGCTTTCCGAAAGTCGATCATATGGTCTCGGCCATATGAAAGTCGACTTTCTGAAACGTCGACCATGTAAAGTAGACGCAGCTCTATATATATATATATATATATATATATATATATATATATATATATATATAAATACGCGCGCACACACATTGTGTGTGTGTATATATACACACATTCATATCTCTTTCTATATGATGTAACCCTGCATACACACACATGGTATGTGTGTATATATACACACATGCATATCTATTTCTGTATGATGTAACCCTGCATACACACGCACACATGCATATCTATTTCTATATGATGTAACCCTGCATACACGCACACACACATATATATGACATGACATTACACACACACGTGTGTGTGTGTCTGTTTATATTTATGGGTCTACTTCAAATCATCGACTTACCATGTCATCAAATCCCACTTCATCAAGATGACATCGCCAAAACTGCACATCACACACCCGAAACATTGAAAACTAACCCTGGAAAAAGAACCACTTGGCCACCATAGTGAACTTTGCCCTTTTTCTGCTGTAGTTCGATCTTGGAGTTGATATATTTAGTTAGGGTGGATATTGGGGTGGAGTTCCCCACATAAATGGGTTTGATTTGCTTTGGTCGTTGTTTTTTTTTTTGTTGTTTTGTTGAGTATGAGTACGCGGTTATGTAACACAGCTCAGAATTGACCTAGTAACATGACTCGGAAGCAACCCAAAGAAAAATATTACCATAATTGCTACTTACATACCGCCTAACAATACTTCTACTGCCATTGAGGAACTCATAGCCTAGACAGCCTCAGCCTACACCCATGAAAAAATTATCAAATGCGACTTCAACTTAGACTGGAACACTTGCACTGGTGATAACCCCTCCACTTTCATAAATGTGCATGATTTCTCCCAAATTATCCAAATTCCCACTCGAGTAGATAAGCATAGCAAAAGCAAATCTATCTTAGACTGGTCACTTATGAACACCAAAACTATCTGTTTGCATGCCTTACAATTAATTTAAGTGACCAAAGACCTACTTAATCCGTCAACTCAACTCACCCAGAACGTAGTTTACAAAGTTGTACCAAATACTAAAAACTTCCCCACTGAAGCATTCTTAGACATGCTCAGTAAATGTAACTGGAGACCACTCCATCATCTCCAACTCAATCCAGGCTGTAGCATATTTTAATGACACATTTCTTAGCTATTCTAAATAGTTTAGCACCAACTCGTACATGTTGTGCTAAAAATAAGGGATTGCCCTGGATATCAAACAAAAACATTAGACTTCAAAAACTAAGAGACAAAACTGGGTTTCAATACCAGAAAACAAAATACAGTTAAACTCTGTTAGCACACCAGCAGCTCCACAGCCAAACAAAAAAATACAACTCAAACCAGACAAAACAAATATGAAAACAATCCCAAAAAGTTCTGGCAGGCAATTGAATTGCTTCTCCAACAGGTAAAGCCACATCCCCCAGAACCAACGACCAATAACCAAAGCATGAGTATTGCCTCACAAATCAACATCTACTTTATAAACACACTCCTCTCCTTTGTTACAGGGAACAATTCCACCCCTCTGTCAATTCCACCTAATTTGGAACTTAACAACTTTTGGCCTCAGACCTGTTCCAACTAACATCATAAGAATGATGCTGAAAAAATGAAACCTTCATTCTTAACAGCTGACCAACTACCCATTGAGTACCTCAAACTTTCAGCTGATGCCTTAGTGCTGACTATTTGCATTCTGGTAAATAGGTCTGTAGCAGAGCAATATGTCCCAATATTATGGAAAATCCCCTATATCACCCCTCTACATAAGGGAGGAACATCAACAGAATTAAACAATCGCTGACCCATAGCCGTCCTTTCCCCCTGTGCCACAATTCTGGAAAAATATATACACTCTCAATTACTACAACACCTGCTATCTCACAACCTTATCTCTTCCTCCCGAAGCAGTTTCAGACAAAAACACAGCACCACCACAGCCCTTATTAATTTCTCTAACACCATCAACCAATCAAACCAGTAGTTTCAAGTAGCATCAATCTTCCTAGACATGCCAAAAGCGTTTGACACTGTCTTCCATCAGAAACTTCTTAATACTCTTGCCTCACTAAACCTATCAAAGACTTCCCTTGACTGGTTCCTAAGCTATCTTACTGACAGATAGCAAGCAGTATGATGGAAATCTAAACTCTCACCACTTCTGCCTGTCTTAGTCGGAGTCCCCCAATAATCCATACTAAGGTCTCTTCTTTTCACCATCTTCTGTAATGATCTAGCCTCACCAGCAGTACATGCTAAAGTAGTTCAGTATGTGGATGACTCAACTTCGGTCTGCTCAGCAGATACCTTACCAGACATCCAAATAGTAGCCCAAGAAGCTTTTAATAATATTGAAACATATCTAAGTCACAACTAATCTTCATCCTCAAAAAGACACAGTTAATGCTATTTACCAGTGGCAAACAATCACCTACCACCCCTCCTTTCACCATTCTGTCAGCAAACAACACAGTCATCCAACCAGTTGAGCATGCAAAACTCCTTGGCGTGACTATTGACAACAAACTCGGATTTGACCAATACATAGCCATCACAATATAGAAAGTTCACATTAAACTTGGCTCACTGTACAGAAGCAATCCATTCCTCACTGAAAATGCTACACTAGCCATATCTAGAACCTTCCTCATCTATACTCCTTTATGCTTCCCCCTCTTTACCAACTTAAAAAAAAAATCAGACCTAACCAAATTGGAAACTTGCTACAACAAAACGGCAGCCAATCTTCCCCACGAAACCTACTATTGTATTGCTCTACATAAATTAAATTGGGTCAAGCTAACTAACCTTCTCCATCTCTACCAACTTAAATTCACACACAATATCATCTTCCATCCTGACAGTTGCCCATCCCTTGAGGAACTTGTTGTTCCCTACTCATGCCCACGAAGTCTAAGATCTGCAGACAGAAACTTGCTCACAGTAAACAAAGCTAACAACACTCACGGTGAAGCCCTATTCTCAAATCAAATAGCCAAATTATGGAACTCTTTTCCCCACACCCACCAAAACACACCTGAATCTACCAATTTCAAACAAGTACTATTTGAACATCTATCCAAAAACTGGCATTGCTCCTGCTCCACACCTAACTGACAAGATATCTATAACTCTCTCATCACACTGTCCACACACATAATTTTCTCCCTCTCCTCTGTTACTACTGCTCATAAAAAATATATATATATATATATATATATATATATATATATATATATATATATATATATATATAAAGGAAATCTCATGTTTTCATAACTATTATTTAATATGCACACAGTACTAATTTTATTATTTTCAAAGTGATCTTTACTGAAATGTTTGCATGGTTTTCTTTTTTGAACTTGTATCTACTAGAAGACAGTATTAAATACTTCTTTGTACAGACTGACTGGATGATGTGTATTCTGCATCTTACTATATGTATCTAATTATTTTATTTTGGTTCTATTTCTGTGTAGCTTTTCTCCCCAGGCCTCCAGTGAAAATGGGCTTCTGGCCTAGTCAGACTTTCCCAGTAAAAAAAAAAAAATGTAAATAAAATCAATATAAAATGCATAAAGTGTTTCTTTTCCCGGGGTTAGTTTTTGATGTTATGAGTGTTCATTGTTGTGCAGTTTCATTGATGTCTCTCGAAGTGGGATTCGATGATGTGGTAAATTTATGATTTGAAGTCGACCCATATATGATATATGTATGTAGATATGTATATATACATATATATATATATATATATATATATATATATCTGTAGTGTGATCTTGGAGTTGGTATTAAAAGGGGTTGTGGAGGTGCCGTGGGGCTTACCCTCCTACAAAGAAATGTTTATTTTTTTTTTTCTATTGATTTTTAATCGTTTGAGTTTTAGGTATTTATTTTCAATCATTAGGTTTGAATTGCTGAATGTATGACTAAGTGTCATATATCCATATGTATATATATAGATATATATAAGTCCTATTTGTTTTGTCCACAGTACGGTTCATCAACCCATACTTTGTTGAAATTACTGTAGCGAAAGTGCATTTTGTCAAAAATGCACTTTCGCTAAAGAAAACAAAACAAAAAAAATGCTGTTTGCATGTAGCATTAGTTGTACATCAACGTATGCTGTTGATGTACAACTAAGGAAGTTCTTGTTGAGATTGTAGTACAGTGGGGATAAGGGAATATTCCCTTTTCCCCACTGTAGTGTGATCTCGAAGTGAGAATATTAAAGTAGGGGGTGTTGGGGGCAGGGGGGCTTGTGTTACTTACTTATTTATTTTTTATTTTTTTATTTTGCGAAAGTGCACTACCTCAATTTAAAAAACATCTTACCCAATTCCTTAAGACACATTGGCTATGCCCATGTGTTAATCCAGACTAGGCTCCTGTCATTACAGCACACCCTATGTTACTTGAACAAAATTGGGTTACTTCAAATTCCTATTCTAAATGACTGTTAATCCTATCTTGTTGTATTATAGCAAGTAGCTTCTTTATCATCCCTCTGAACTCTCGGAAGGTATTGAACTGGAATCTGTACATAGTTACTTTAATGTCTCTCGAGATGCATTGGTATACTCAGGGCTGCAATTTTTCTGTGCTAATGCTAACAGCAGCCTATCCATGAATGTATATTACATGTTAACTAGTATCTTTCTCATCTATGTAATTTGTAAGCTTATTTGTAATTTATTGTATTCTTTCTCTGTGGAGCTTTTCTCCCCGGGCCTCCGCTGAAAATGGACATGTATCCAGTCGGACCATCCCGGTCAACAAATGTAAAATAAAATAAATATAAATAAATATTCCCCCCCCCCAGCAGTAATCAAGCTAAGAAACTTCTCAAAAGCTGACTGCAACCTCCTAAGGGGGGGTATCTGTGGCTTCACACCACCGCCTCCCTCAGAGGATGCAGACAACTATGCCGAACAGTGCACCAATGCAGTATACAAGCACCTGTATAACTGTTTGGACTCAGCCATACCCAACAGAACTAAACCATGCTCCTCAAGGAAACACAAACCTATTTGTTGGACATCCTCTGTCAACAGGCTTTGTAACGAAAGGAAGAAACTGTTGTCCAAGGGTAAAAAGGAACAGATTCCAAATCAGAAAAACTCCCTCTTTAGCCTCAAAAAGCAAATTGGATCACTAGTGAAAACCTCAAAAGGCAATTATGAAATGAAACTAGCCTCCAAAACAAAGGGACACCACAAAGCCACCTTCAGTTATGTCAGGAACCTCCCATGGCAATGCCCAGGTTTGTTCTGATTTAGTACTTAACAGCATCACTTACACTGATCCTGTTGACTTAGCTGACCTGCTAGCAGATAGATTCAGAGCAGACTTCACCCCTCTGTCCCTCCAAAAGGCCCTTTTGACATCCCCAATACTTGTCCTGCACATCACATCTCCATAGATCATGTTAAAGGCCCTATCCAAGGCAAAGAACACCGCTTCCATGGGACCTGACTGTATCCCAGGCTGTATTCTGCACCATCTCCAGTAAGAACTGGCTTTGCCATTGAGCACCCTATTCAACCACAACCTAAGTAGAGGCTTCATTCCAGTAGAGTGGAGAACTGCCATTGTCATCCACTTGCACAAAGGTGGTCCCACTACTGACCCTGAAAACTCACCCCATTAGCTTGACAAGTCTGATCTGTAAAGCCATGGAACGTATTATTAAGGATCTCATAAATAAGGACTTAGGCAGTCTCCAAGCACTTGACCTCACCCATTTCAGGTTCGTCAAGGGCTGATCTTGCCTGCTGAACCTGGTTGACTTCTTTGAGACTGTCACCAAGGCCCTAGATGAAGGAAAGTCAGTACATACAGCTTACCTTAACTTGACCAAGGCCTTTGACACAATTCCCCACTCTGGCATCATCAAAAAGCTAACAACTTGGCGTAAATCCCTATCTCATCAGGTGGGTGGCCAACTGGCTCACCAACAGAACCATCAAGGTCAAAATAGGCACCTTCATCTCCATTAGAAGACCTGTCACTAGTGGAGTTCCCCCAGGAATCTGTCTTGGGTCCCCTACTGCTTGGCATGTACTTCTCAGAGGTCCAGAGAAAGACAAAAGGCTTATGGCTGACCAAGTTTGTGGATGACTGTAAGTTGGGTGCTGTCACTGACTCCCCAAATGATAACATACTGCAAGAGGATCTCACAGCAACTAGTGACTGGTGGCAAAGTTATGGCCTAAAGCTAAACCTAAAAAATGTATCATACCATTCAGCAAAAATACGGCCCCCTACTGATTACCACATCAATGGCAACCCCCTAAACACACAACCTGTGGTGAGAGACCTGGGTACTCAGGTTGATAACAATCTCACATTCGACCATTATGTGGCGGCATTGGTCAGAAAAGCCTTTTACTTGGTTCATTTCATAAGTAAAGGGATTGCATCCAGAGAAAAGGAGGTTATTACCTCTCCATACTCCTCCCTCATTAGACCAATAATTGAGTATAATGCCCCGTTTAGTGTGTTCCTCTCCAAACATCTGCACCAACTGGAAAGGCTACAGAAATACTTCACAAAGAGAATCCATGGCCTCCAACACCTGTCCTGTGTGGACAGGCTCAAAAACACTATCACTCTACTCTGTGTCATACAGCTTGCTCAGAGGTGATCTGTGTCTTGCCTACAAGGCAGTCTCGGACCCTGCCCTACTAGAGATGCTGCATGTTAGAATGCCTTACTCCTCGTGCATTACATGCTTGAAAGGCCTGAATCTCATATGCAACATCAACAAAACCTGCTGGAGAGACTGGTTTGTCTCCCAAAGGCTACCCCATCTCAGCAGTAGACTTTCCATACATGTCATAGTACCTCGCTGACCCTCTTCAAGCTCAACCTTAATGAGTGGATGAGAAGCCACAAATTTGTACCAGGGGTACCACCTGTGTCCCTCCTTGACGGGGCGACAGGTGCTGATTGAGGGTTTTTTTTTGGGGGGGGGGGGTTGGGGAGAAATAAACTCTTGGCTAGGCTTGTAAGGGTCCCACGGCCGTTAGCCTAGTAACTACCTGTGAGCCTATGATATTATTTCACAATTGTCATGGTGGCAATCTAGACTTTGGGGAAAGTTACCTTTCATCGGTCTAAAATATGTTGTGGTGTCTTGAAATACTGCAAAGTGGGCTTGTAGACTGCATAATATTTTGATGCATCTTAAAATGTTTTAACTAAAAGTATTGAAGCATGCTTTAACTGGTTTGCTCACCTCTTTCTTGTTTTTTTTAGGTGTCTTATTTCAAGGTTGTACTACTTTGTATCAAAGCTGAGTCTCCTTCTGATGCTGCTGTCTTTGTAATTGCACCTTGCACTGTCTTTAAGAAAAAGGGTGTTAAGTAGAATTTACATCATAGATGTTTAAGGAAGGTTGACATGCAATACTTCAATCACCAGGGGTTTTAACATGATAGGTGAATGCTGTAAAACTTGATTGTAAAATACACCCTTCTAGGAGATTTGCAGACACAGTAGTTTTGTTGGCATAGTTTATGGTGTTTAGTAGAAATCTTGAGCTACTTCTGTACAGCAGCATGCAGGTAGGTATAGATGACAGTTACAGTGGGAACTGGAGGTGATGTGTTTGTGTGTACAAATTCAATTTCTGTGTGACTGTTGCCTGAAGCAAAAAACATTATAGTGGATATGCAGATGTTCTTAATGGTAGAAAAAAAAGTGCTGTTCAGGGAACTGTCCAGAAGGTGGCATTTTGAAAGATGCTGTGCTTTTATTTTGTATTGTGAAAGACTTTAAATAATATTTTAATTTGTTTAACACCATGTCTGGAATTAAGAGTAAAACCGTAACAATTACATTTTTTGAGCTTTTCTAGACATAGTGATATATAGCAATGGGACACTGTCCTTTTACAGACAGTGGTAATGGGTACAGAGGAAGGGACATTTAAGCTTCTGATTTCAATCAGCTGCATGTAGGGTTGCCAGGTTTCTTTGCGGCTAAAACTGGACTAAAGTCACGCCCCTGGCATCACACATAACTCCACCCATTCCCACCCCCTCTCCCGCCCATGCCCCACCTATTTTGTGACATCACAGTGACATCAGCTGATGGGACCACCCACTTTGATGACTTAAGCCGTGCCAAGGGAGAAAAGAACACAGGCGGCACTAATTGCACTGCTAGGCTGCTGCAGATGTTAGTACCAGTATTGATGAAAAGTGTCAATATGGTGCATTTTTCTCCAGTTATTTATTTTCTATGTTCCTAAACCTAATTATGGATGATCCATGGAGATAAAAGGTCAAGAGCTAGCAGCCTGTGCACATGGTGGTAAATCTGATTAAAAATCCCAAAAATGTAAGCAGTTATCTTTGCTATTAAAAATTGTAAGTTTTGATTTACCCCATAAGATCGTTTAAGTCAATAACATCACTTTACTGCTCATTCAGAAATGATGATCTTAACATTCCCTTGCATTTTGAAAGTTCTGTCAAATACTGTTTGTACTGGGGTGTGGGACAGGTACTCAGTTGTTAAGATGTAACATATTTTCCGGGATTAGGAAGTTTCAGTCCTTGGCTGCGCCTGTATTGGGTGGGGGTCAATTGAGCTAAGTGTTACTGCCCCTAGTGTGATATTTCAGATGCTAGTACTTAAGATCTTGTACTGGGTCCGACTGACCTCCCACTCTTTTTCTTTACATGTCATATATGCAAAAAATGGGATAAAGGGGTTGTGGATGAATGGATTTCTAACAGGTGACATGTTTTATGTTACTTTCAAAGTATACGTCATAATCTCAGAAAAGCACACATACTTTAAAGAGTTTCATTAATGTTTTTCTATATCACGCCAAAGTTGCAGGTTAAAACCGGTAACTTCCTACAACAATCTAATACAAGTTTACGAAGATGCAGACTGGACCGCTATGCAGTTGTAAAATGGCAATAAGACTGAATGAAAGATGACTCAAACCTCTAGATCTAAGAAAGATGCACGTAGGAAAAGAAATCACATGCAGCTAGCACAATTGCCATTTTCTGAACATGGCAAAGAGATAGTTTTATTTTTCAATGTGGTCCCTTGCGACAGAATCAAATAAAAGCAAAACAATGTTGGGTAACTGCAAGTGCCCAAAAAGCAAGATGCACAATTTGTTTCATGGAATACGGTTCAACATAGTAGATGAGGATAATACAAATCAGGGCGTGTTAATTGCTAGCAGTATTACACTGCATGGTGAAGTTCTAAAATCAGTCTGAGTGTACTACAATGCAACACTGGGCAATGTTGGCAGAGTGCTTAAGCATTTTAAATCTTGCTATAAGATTTCTTTTGTTACTGCTTGGTAGTTGGTAGGATAATGATAGCTAAAAAAATACCGTTTTCCCACCGTGGAGTACTGCCTTCCAGTGATATCTCTACAATCCGTATAGCAGAAAATAAAATTTGTCCATTTGTATTACATCACTGCCACTTAAGTTAATGTATGTACTGTCTAAACTATGTAGCTACCAGGAATACTGAAGTTAAAAGCATTTCATTGTTGTGTAGTAGCTAGTAGTGTATCGTACCGCTCCCGTTCGAGCTGGATACATTTACTTTCTCCTCTCCTCTGGCGGCACAAAAAAAAACGGACTTCATGAGTTTAAATTTTTTAACTGGACAATTTGTCTGAAAACCAGACAGTTCGGTCAAAAACCGGACAGCTGGCAACCCTAGCTGCATGTTGCTGTATAGTGTAAAAGTACATAAAGTCACTCCCTATTTGTGCTCCTCTAACTACTTCTGCATGTTTCTGAAGCTGTAATTGTTGTTGCACACAGCTGGTGATTTCACATGTTGTCAAATAAGGTGTGGACCATGGATGTGTACTGTAGAAAGAGAAAAAGATTATTGGACTCTGTTTCCCTCACTTTCCAGTACAAGTTATAGGGTGCAGACAGTCGCAAAACAGAAGTTAAAGTGAGATGACCACTACATCTCCAGGGGATGTATTAAAACCACAAAAGAGAGACATCATATAAGAAGAAAACTGACTAAAATTGGAGGTCTGCATAGTTTTGAACCCATTAACTAAGTTGTTACTTCATGGTAACCTATTGATAATCAGTGCAGTTGGGAACAAAGGATTCAGTTGTTTAGTTAACTGTCTGGGTTAAAGATTAAAGCAGCCTGTGTTCAATTAAATCTTTAATGAGCTTGAGGTGAAGAAATTAAAGTATGTAGCAAAATTACATTATTTGTGGAAGAGAAAAAAGTAGTAATTAAGGTTCAGACAATACTCTGAGCCAAGATGGTGCAGACAGGTGAAGTCCTCACTATACCCCAGATTATCAAAGTTTAACTAGCAGCGTGAGTGCTGGAAGAACCAGGGTGGGGAGGATGGGAGTGAGTGGGCACTGCTGGCTTGCTCACCCTGCGGAAAGGGAGGTGCCTGTGGATAAAACCAAACAAACATCAGTGCCATGTGGAGCACAGAAGCTGGAAATATATCACTTTATGACATTCCATAATGGACCAGATTCAAAAATGACACCACTGTTTGATTGTATCTATGCCTTTTGATCATGCACTCTGTTGTGGATTCATGTATTCCTTTTGGTTGGTTTGAGGTGGCTGTGTATGTCATATGGATGACACCTAGAGGGAGCACACACTGCCTGGGGAATTCAGCATGTGGAGGCATACCTCCCGCAGCAGGCATCACTCAGTAGGGTTCTGTAGGAAGGGTAGAGTACCATGTGGGGAGGGGATGTAACTCTGTCAGACCCGGAAGCTGACCCATTCCCTACTAACAAACTATAACCATAGTGTGTGGAAATTAAGAGGCAAATTAGACACCCTGGACAGGAAAAATGTATCATAGGATACTTGCCTAAACACCTGCCTGTTACTCTTGATAGAATGAATGGGATAGTTCGATAAGGATAACAGGGTCATCCGACAGGCAAAGAGAAATAAAAATCTGAGTTAAGAAGCAAAGTGAAATATATAAGACAGCTATTTTTTCAAGAAACAAGTGGGCAAAGATCATAAGCTGTCCTCTGCAAAATGTGAACACTACCTTTTACAATGTGGAACAAATGGACGAAATGCTAACAAATGGCTTCATTTAGGAAGATTGTAGCATGGCTAATAACTGAGTCCTCATACTTACAAAAAGTTCTTTTGATGAAGTAACATTATTCATCGTTATTTGTTATTAATATTTGTTAAAAAATAACACTACTTGTGTGGCAGACTCTTTTAATATGAAACATTATTGAACATGGAGCTTTTAATACTCATAATGGGCAATGTTTCTCATAATGAAAGAGTGCCTTCTGGAGCAATTGGGGGAGTGCCAGTATTTCTCAGGGGTATCTTCATCACATGACAGATTAATTGGGAAATCATATGTGAACCCCTAGAAGTCCAAATCCCCCTGTAATCCTTCTGAGCAGGATCCTACTGCCAAAGCTGCTACCTATGCCTCTATCTTTTATTCTCACTTAAGTAATTCTGTTGATAAGGCAGTCCCTGTTCACACCAAATATAATGAAAATTTTAAAAACAAACCCCTGTGGTGGAATACCCATATAAATAAATTATATCACAAGAGTAAGAAACTGCTTGATGCTTCTAAGATAACTCATTCTAACTACCTACATCTAAGTAAACTAACAAAGAGCTTAAGGGTACCATTAGGAAGCCAAAAGCTGAGTATGAATTTAAAAAAGCCACTAAAGGCAAAAGTGCCAGCAGATATATGTTTACCTATGTTAAGAACCAATTCCCAACAGTGTTTAGAGCTAGTCTACAATTATACTACATTCTCGGGTCCAAATGCAATAGCTAATACCCTAGCTAATAAATGTACTGAAAATCTTACACTACCCAAAGTTATAGCAATTCCACAAGCTCAGCCACCACTTTAATTACTATAGAACAAGTTCTCTCACCTATTTCAAAAACTAAGAATACTTAATCTATGGGCCCTGACAACATATCAGGTTGCCTAATTATCAGTGCCAAATATGACCTTTCTGAACCCCTACTTAAACTTTATAATCTAAGCCTCTTCACTGAATTTGTGAAGCCTAGAAAACATCTATTGTAATGTCATTACTCAAGGGTGGCCCTACCATGAACCCTGGTAACTATAGACCCATTTGTCTGACTAGCCTCAAATGTAAAGTTATGGAGCATATTATTACAGACTTCGTTAATCTGGACACTGAAAATCTCTCAACCCTGGACCCTCATCAATTTGGCTATATCAAAACAAGGTCCTGCCTTTTTAACCTCATTAATTTCTTTGAAAAGATAACTGAAGTAGTGGATATTGGTTATGCAGTGCATACAGCATATCTAGACCTGGCCATGGCCTTTGACTCTAGTCCTCATGAAAGCATTATTCATAGAGTTGTAAATCCTTATATCATGTGATGGATAGCTAATTGGTTGTCAGACAGAAACTGAAAAGCAAAATGGTTGCCGGTGGTGTACCACAGGGCTCAGTTTTAGGCCCTCTCCTATTTGGTATATATTTCTCAGACCTGCAGGCCAGCAATTCTGGCCTACAATTAACTACATTTGCAGATGACTGTAAATTGAGTATTGTTATTCAGTGTTCAACTGACTTATAATTGCTCTAACGCGGCGTAGACCATGTTAACAACTGGTGCAATGACAATGGTCTCAAACTAAATGTAAGAAAAATATAGCATAGTTCATTTTGGTAAACAAAACAGTTTCCCTTACCATTCTTGAGAATCACCCTTTCAGTCAGACACTGTTGTAAGGGGTCTGGGTATTCTTGTTGATAATTCCTTATCATGTGACCATCTTACCTCCACAGTAGTTTGGAAAGCCTTTTATCTGTCCCATCTAATTTCCAAAGGCATCTCCACTAGATCCAAAGAAGTCTTATCTTATCAGACCCATTACTGAATATAACCTACTCTTTGGCATATACTTATCTTTAACATATCACCCAACTTGAGTGACCTCAGAGATTCATAACTAAAATGATCAGTGGCCTCAAAAATCTTAGTTATCAGGCAAGACTGGCACCCCTTTCTTTGTACTCAGTCTCTTACAAACTCCCATTTGGAGATGTATGTTTAGCATTTCATGCCACGAAAGATCCAACACTATTTGAATTCCTATTCCTTCACAGAACTAATAGTACATCAGATACTTGGTTAAAGGAAAAAAGTCCTTTTCTTACTCTATGCGCTTTATGGTGCATGTGATAAGTACGTAGCACTGTAGTACATACAGGTAGATAGGTAGGGGTTCTAATCTTGGTACTGACAACTGAGTGTGTGTTTCTGAGTCTGTGTCTGTGTTTGCAGGTTATACCATTTTCCCAATCCCTCCTCACCACACACTCCAGAGACCTCAGCTTCACTGTCACAATCAACTGAACATGCTAGAGGGACAGGTTCATAACCCAGAGACTGCCCATGCTCTGGAATTAACTTCCCATATACGTTAAGCAGAGCACCTCACTGGCCCTCTTCAAGAGAAATCTTGACGTGTGGATAGAAAATAAGTTCACCCCGGGGATCACTCCAGTGGCTGTACTTGATAGAGCCAACTAACGTTGGGTGGCATAATGCCAGGAAACATCTATGTGTCAGGCTTGTAAAGGCTCCAGGGCCATTAGCCTAATACACACCTATGAACCTAAGAACTGTCATCAACAGATAAATAAGACACATTAGTGTGATAGATTCATATTTCAAGATATCCCTCACCTTTGGAACAAACGTCTACTACACATCAAGCAGATTAGTACCCTTGCCACCTCCAAGGTAAACCTAGATAATTGGATGGACAGCCTCAAATTCTCTCCCAGTCTATCTCGTCTTTCCCTCTTTGTGGCTAGAAGGAAATTTAAATTTTTTTTTTGGAGGCTTGAAACGGTCTGCAAACAGATTACCTAGTACTTACCTCTGAGCCTATAATGGAAATGAGATGGAATTGTGTCCATCATAAAGAATGAACAAGGGAGGAGATTATCTGAAAATAACTTATCACTTAAACAGGCCATTGATATGTGCAGACACAACAGATTAATGAATATGTAAATGAAAGCACTAGCAGTACAGTGGGGTATGTGCAAAACTAAGCTGCAAAAGAACAAATGGAACTTAAAAGGAACAAAGAGAGAGGGGGGTGTTGTGGTGGTGGAGAGTAACGGGTCCGTTGTTATATTAGCAAGATAAGTGGCAGCAAGAAGTTAAGTAATACGGATGGAGCTAGAAACTGTACAGGCACAATGGCGACTGAGAATAAAAGGAGGGGAGTAGTCATGGACTCTGACCTCAAGATTCTCCATAACATCTTCTAAAAGCCACAACACAGGGCACCAAGACTGCAGTGTTTAACATAATCCTGAGTAGGATTTATGTTACAATGCAGTACAAACCTGGCAAACTGATGCATGTGAAAGACACACTAAGCCATGCCTAACTCAAAGAAGTCAAGGAAGGAGATGTTTGATAATTAGGTAGAATTTCTCTGATTATCCACATACCTGCCCACATCACAGAAGAAACAGCAAGAACTCATAAGGCATACTGAGAAATACCTTAAGTTGCTGCGGATGAAGAGAACAGTGCTCAGCTGGTGACCAGAAGAAGAAAAGAAAATGCTTCTCTTAATCCAACCATATTGTACACATAGGGATGAGATCATTATAACTAGGAACAGCTGTACAGGAGTCCTGCTTCAGGAGAGCGATTGACTGTACACGCCTGTGGAACCAATACATAATGGGTGTACCAATGTGCAAATAGTGAGCTGGAGACGTTTTATTCAGGTACGTCACTTCAAATGAGATAGCAGTTATGGTGGGACCAGCCAGAAGGACAAATGTTTCTACATAAGGCGCTTGACATGTTATGGAGAAGCATGACTGATGACAGCTTCCATTTCATGGGAATTCATTAACTCATTTCTGTGTATTGTTATTCAGAACAGGCATACATTGCCAAATGTGCATTACGGTTCTGAAAGAAATTCTTTCATGGTATGAGATCCCATATATGCTCATATCTGACAAGTATAAATATACATACCCTTGCCATTTCATACTGTAACTAAAGTTTACTACCACTAGGGCAGGTAAAGCTTAAGAGAAGAGGTGATATATAGTAATAGGATATGGCCACTGTAAAGCTAACGGTAGTGGAAAGGATGTGCAAGCTCCCATATTTGGCAGTTGCCAGTGTCTTGAAGAGTAAAACAAAGGAGCCACATTTCTGTCATTGTACAGTGTAGCTGATTTCACAGGCCTCATAAAGCTTCTAAATCTTTCTCAGTTTAGATCACACACAATCATTTTACTGCCTGTATGTGGCATGAACTTTTTTTATTTTTATTTTTTTAGAACTTTGTCTTATTTAATTTTACAGATGGTTACCTCCAGATTTTTTAACATACCCATTTCTTGAATATGGATTTCCGGGCAGCTATGCCTGTTTGTCCATAGATTTAACAAACATTACTTCTTCATTTTTCCAAAAGCAGAGCAGGGAGAGGTGACGCAATCCCTGAAATGTTAGTGTGTACCCGAAAAGTAACACTTCATATCTTGTAAGAGTATAAAGACAGAGAGAGTAAATGAATACATAAATCGCAAATGCTTTTTTATTAGCACAGAGAGTATGAATATTTATTTTTTATTTTGTTTATTTATTTTACATTTGTTTACCGGGAGAGTTTGACTGGACACAGGTCCTTTTTCAGCAGAGGCCCGAGGAGAAAAGCACCAGTTTTGACAAAAAAAAAACATTCAACTTTGAGTTACAAGTAAATAAAAGACTAGCACACAGTTACAAAATAATCATAATGTTTACACACCCTACTGAAAATATCAACATAATAGTTACAGAATGATAAATACAGTACATTTGAGATAAATATGAGGAATAGGCATCACAGCATAAGTAATTTGTTGTGCATGAGGAAGAAAGGGTATTGAGAGGAAGGTGAGGAGAGATGCCTCTGTAGGATTTATTAGGAAAGCAATGGAAAATAAAAGATTAGTTAGAGAGAGAGAGCTGACAATTAGAGGTCTATCCACGACTGTTGCAAGAACAGAACCAGGTATCTTTCAAGAGTAATTTTAGAGGAGTTTTTTGAACTGTGTTGTAGAGCAGCAGGAAGTGATTTAGGTGGGCAGTTTGTTCCATATTTTAGGAATGTAGTTTGAGAAGAGCGATGTGTTATTTGCTTTGGTGCTACTTTTAGAGTGCAGGGGTTTTGTCTAATTGATGCAGTATTTTGTGGGTGAAAGTCAACTGATTAAGCTGTAAACATTGGGAAAGTTCTAGCCATTCTATCTGTTTGAGTAGTACAGTGATTTGTTCTGTATGTGGAATCAGTGGCAAACTTGGCGATTATATTATAACAAGATTCAAGTTTAGTTAGCTCAGATTTGCAGAGGTTGGTTAGAATTGTGGAGGCATATAGGAGGGAAGATAGAAGATGCTGAAATATTTTACTTAATTTTATCTGTTTCTAAAGTATTTAGTTGAATATGATTCAACCTTTTCATGTTCATCCATTTTATCAATTTGGAACATAGGTACAAATTACTTTAATTGTTCATTCATTCACAGATTACTGCTTCACTGTGACATGACCATATAGGTCATGTAATGTTTTAGTAGTATTTTAAATTTGGCTGTTGTGTTGTTTAATTCATTTCTGATGAAGTTCTGAAAATAAACACAGCATGAGAGTGCTAAATTACTGTATCTTGATTTCCTTTGGCTACCATTCTAATAATTTGTTGAGTTTTCAAGTTTACATTCTACGTTGTTCTTTGTTTTCACTTGTAAGACTTTGCCATATACAGTGATTCTGATATGACACGTCATCCCATTTTCTAGACCAGAGCTACCTTGTTCCGAGTTTCACCTGCCAGCACTTACCAGATCTTTGGAAAACTGGTATTTACTGAAATCCCTCCCTTCTAATGCACAAAGTTTTGCATCATATGCTTTGCACTGTGTTATACAATGGTAAAGTATCCCTTATTAGTTGGTTTGAACAGTCTGTTGCCCACTTCCAAAACATTCATACAGTTTGACTCCCCCCCCCACGCCAAATGTCAAAAAGGAAAAAAATTGCTTTACAGGGGAAATATGGAAAATCACTTTTGACATCATGGCATTTTCCTCAAGTAGGGTGAAGTACTTTGTCAGCAAAACTTAATATCCCTCAATGTTTAGGATGACAGGTTCGGAGTCATACCTCTTTTGGGTTTTAAAAAGTCCATGCACATCAAAGTTCCACACTGAAAGGGTCTGTCACTCATTTATTGTCAGGAATTTTTTTAGTTAATATCCAGTGTAAATAGTACTGAGTCATATTAGCGAATCAGAAAAAGACTTTAAGTATAATGTAGAACATTTTAACCATCTGTGAGCTTCCTAGTTGAAGTTGTTAGTTAGCTGTTAGTAGGTGTTCCACATTTTGTCAAAATTTTTTTTTTCATTATGAGAGGTAATGTTCCTCATTTTGAAGAGGGAAGGTTGAGAGCTATGTTCGGAATGCATGCCCAAAATCTGGTGTTTCTGGTGCTTTTCATTTTGATGAAGCTTGACTACTCGTTGTTAATGTCTGTTCATTTTCAGTTGTTTGCTGCAAATTATAACAAGGTAGGTTAGCTTAGATTGATATTGTTTTGTTCTTTGAGATCATGGCATCCCATAGAAGTAAAAATTATTGTTTTACTGATTTCTGAAAGGTTACTCTTTCTACAAGATGTGATGACCTCAGAGTAAAAGTAATAAAGTAAGCAGAGTTGTGGAGGCTTTGCCCCCCTTTGGAGGGTGAAGGGGTGGCTTCCCCATTAAAACAGTGTTTAAATTTGAGAGGGCAGTATATGTGGTGAATGGACAATGGACTTTGTCAAGTACTATTGGAGTGATCCTTTATGCACTCTAAAACAATATTTTCATAAAGTGGTTTACAATGAGATGTTTCGTGCAACCCCCAGAATCTGAATGCATATTTGAGAATTTTTTTTTTTTATCTTCATATGGGAGTTGCATCTGTTTGGGGTGTTAGCATAAATAATTCATTCATTTATTCATTCCAATGGTATAGCAATTGTGGCAATCTTTTTTTTTTTTTTTGTCAGACATAGCATGAATTTTGGCAGTTTAATTTGCCAGCAGATGGGGTCAAGATTTTGAGCTATGGTACATCTCTGTGTATAACACTATTTCAGTGTGCTATACCACTATGATTACCATAGCACCCAAAGTATACAGTAAAACAGATATAAAAAAGTCAGATAGCTGCTGTGGCTCTTTAACTTCTTCAGAGACATTTTAAACAGGAAAAAAAGTTTCATGGGGTGGCAGAAAAAAAGTGTTAATGATTCCTGCTGCTGCTTAAAGACTTATAAATGAGCAAAATTTACAAATGAAGAACTACAGGGGTCCTTTTTGTAAGTTGCAGTTAAAATAAAGTGAGTGCTAATAGCTTATCTGCATGTTTGGTGGACTTGCCTCAGACAGACTATGTGTTCGTTTTGTTTGGGGGAGGGCTAGATTACCAGCTTGGTAATGTGTCATGAGTGAGAAGAGACCAGTGTTGTAACTAGACATACTGGAAGTTCCCAAATGACTACTTTTTTTCCTGAGAATCTGTCAGAAACTGTCTTGAAAAGCAGATGATTCAAGTTGTGCAAACTAGTGTCTTCTGTATAGAGACATATAAAACATGCTTAGGAATGCACTACTAAAAATAAACTTTTTTATGTCACAAGTGGCAGCAGTTGAAAATGCATCTATATTACAAGATCAAATGCTTAGGTGATCGAACACCTAAACATCGAACTTGTAATATCGAACCCAAAAACATCAAACAGCGCAGGAAACCACATCAGTCGGCCACCGGAAAAAAAAAAAAACTTTACACCCAAACTAAGTGGGGGGGGGCTGTGCCCTGCATCCCCCAACTAAATATACCAACTCTGAGATCACTCTACAGTAGACAAAATGGCAAAATCTGGCGAACGGCCAAGGGAAATCTTTCTCTGTGTTACATTGTCCGTTTGCTGTTTTTTGCTTTCGATATTACAAGTTCCATGTTTAGGTGTTCAATCACCTAAGCATTCGATCTTGTAATATAGACCCGTTGAAAATAATGTGCCCCTTTTTGAAGGGTATAGGGGAAAAATGATAAGGATTGAGTGCATTCTGTAAATGAGAGGCGGATGGTGGTGGGGTGGCAGTGATGGGCAGTATGAAGTCTAAAATACAAAATATACATTTTGGCAGTATCACTTGAGGGAATTGCATAAGGGAAATTAGCAAAGTTCTGAGAATGAAAACGATTTTTTTTTTTTACAGGAAAGGTGGGTAAAAGTAGTTTATTTGCAGGTAGAATCAAGAGCTCATTGGAATCAGTGGTAATTATTCAATGTAATATTCAACTCGGTAAGTATTAAAATATGTAAACTAAGAAACAGAGTGAAATATAAGGAAAAAGGTATGTTGAAACAGAGGTTAAGGCCAGAGACTGATCAGGTGATCCAGGTGCGAATGTGCACTTTGGCTTACAAAGCTATGCTGTGGTGGGTGCAGAGCCTGTAAGATGACTGTTACTGTATATTGTGAAGTAATTCAGTTAAAGGTGATTACAGGAAAGCTCTGGGCTTGTGTCAATCAGCTGCAAACCTAAAAGAGACAGCTGTTAGTTAAATAAAGGAGTTATATTTCCAAGTCAACAATATGTTTCTAGATCTATCCATCCTTGCTGCGAGAGCCCAAATACATGGAAGTTTAAGATCAAACCTTTCTTGTGGTCTACCATCTCAAATAAACTCTATAACAATAGAAAAAAAAAACTGCTTAAATTTATTATTTATTTATTTCCATTTGTTTACTGGGAGAATCTAACTGGGCAAAGATGGCCTATTTTCAGCGGAGGCCATGGGGAGAAAAGCTCCACAAATGCATGTTAACATAGTACAATAATTATATTTGAATACATAAAGTATATATTACAGAATACATGTAGGATCCATGTGTAGAAATTACGCAAGCAATATGCTGTTGGTGTTACCCCTGGAAGAGTGTTAATTAAACATTAACACACACCCTGGAGGGCATTATTGCACTTAGAGATGCCAATGGAAGCATTTTACATCAGAAATACCTAAAATAAATAATACAGTGCTTAAAAAATAAATAAGTAAAGCACAATTTTACTTAGAGCCCATTCTCTCTCTCTCACTATTGTACACACATACACAGCCTTTTCTGCTGTCACACATACATACATATACACACACAGTCTCCTCTGTGTTTATGCACACATTCACTCACACAAGATCGGTCTCGCTCTTTCCAAATCTCTCTCACACACAGTCTCCGCTGCTTTCATACAGGCATTCAGTCACACAACATAGCTCTCACTCTTGATTTCTTACACACACAGTCTCCTCTGCGTTCATACATGCATTCAGTGACACACAATCGCTCTCACTTTCTCTCCAACTCTCAATCTCACACACACGTCTCTCTCTCTCTCTTTTTTTTTTTTACATTTTGCACTCACTAAACAGCAGAATCGCTGCTTAATGAGCGTAAAATAATGCTGGACATTATTTTTATTCCAGTCTGAGCCCCACAGCAGCTTGATATGCTGCCGTGAAGCGGCGGACTCATTTTTAACTGGGCACTACTTGTACGTTAATACCCAGCTAGAGAACGTTCATTCTCCAGTCAGTGTATTGATGCACAGGTAGCCCGTTTTCTAATATAAAGTAACAAATAGAAAAAAATGACACACCTACAAAAACAATACGTACATTAGTTTAAATAGAGAGGACATTACATAAACTTTTGGGACAAACTGTATTGAAAAAAATGAAAAAAATTCATGGGCTAAGGAAGCAGCAGACCAGCAGATAAAGAAATCGGACCAGGTAACTGAGGAGGAGGAGTATAGGGAAGGAGAAAAGTTTAATGAGGAACTATGGAGAGAGAGAGATAAGTGGACGGTAGGATATATACAACAGATCTAAAATTCCTCATATTAAAGATTGCACCATGAATTTTATTAAGGAAGTAAAATCTACTGCCAGTACTATGAAGGCAAATCTTGAACTTTAATTACCTTCTGAAGCAAAGGATAATCTTAAGGCTGTTAGATCAGAGAATAAAGCATATGAGCGGTTAACAAGCTGCTCTCTATAGTCCACGATTTGATTCTTACAACCTTTATTTGCCAGCTATGCGACTTTGAGCAAGTAGCTTAAGCAGACTCTGCTCTGGGGTAACTGGGAAATTAGGTTAGGTTCTTCAGTTGTCTCCTGGACAACATGCTTATTAACTACATATGAACCTATAAACTCTTCTTTAGATAAAACAGAGTACAGATATGAAGTTGTCCAAAATGACAACACCCATTCAGCCCCAATAGGCAAAGCAAATGTAATAGAAGACAGAATTAGTGCCAACCTACCCAGAAAACAATTGTCTTAATTCCACAAATTTCCAGATGTGATATTGCACCTCCTGTTGTTATAAACCAGCACATAACGAAGGTATACCTCTCAACCTCTTAGTGCAAGATATCTGGACAATCCTGACAAAAGGGCCAAACATAGCGACAGATTTTAAATATTGCTCTTATAAATTTAGAAAGTTGCTGGAGTAACAGGGTTTGTGCTAACACACATTATCTGAAGGATTTGAAGTCTGAATCTTAAATGTATGTCATTATTTAGTGACCTCAATCCTCAGATAATCTCAATGATTTGCCAGAAAACCACCAATTTTATGATAAATAGACCAAAAATTTGAAGCAATAATCTGGACATTATGGGAAAATCTGGACAGTTGAAAGGTATGGGCTGCTGTCTAAAACTGAAAATAATATTACCACAGGGCCTGATAATATTCTGGGATGCCTAATACAGAGTGAAAACATGTCCTTGTGGAACCTGTCCTAATTCTTTACCTGAGCTTAGCAACAGGATTTGTCTACAAGTAGGGCAAACTGCAGTGATAATGCTTCTAAACAAAGGCAGACCTGCCATCAAACTATACACCTGTTAGCCTGACTAGTCTGAGTTGCAAAGCCATGGAATGCATCATAACCTTATAAACTATGAAATCAAAAACCTTATCAGACTAGATCTACATTAGTCTGGCTTTGTCAAAAGGAAATCTTGCCTTCTCAATTTAACTAATTCAAGAAAGTCACAAAAGCTGTTAACAGTAATCGTTATGTTCTCAAAGTTTATTTGGATCTGGCCAAAACATCTGATACAGTACCTCCATACTAGCATTGTAAGTAAGCTAAGTGCTTTAAAGAAGATCCATATATGGTAAAGTAGACAGCCTACTGACTGATACTCATCACCTTAGCTATGTAGATTCTATGTATTTCCTGAAAAAGTATGAATGTAATGACTGGTGTGCCACAGTTTTTAGTAATGGGACCCCTTCTTTTATACAACTATATTTCAAGTCTCCAGAAAGGAATATGCACGTTTGGTTAAATAAGTTTGTAGATAACTGCAAACTGGGTGTTATTGTCAAATCACCCACTGGTAATATTACAAGAACTAATACTGTCAAACAACTGGTATACTGAGAATGGACTAAATTAAAATGAAACAAATTGTAACATTGTCAAATTTGCTAAGCAACCCTCAAAGTGCAGGTTAGTTAATACCACACTCCAAAACGATGATGTGGTCAGGAATCTTGGGACCTGTGATGCTAATTCTGTCTCCTTCAAGCACCATGGAGCAGCAATAGTCAGAAAATCTTTCTGTTTAGCACAAGTAATACCTGGAGGCATATCATCCAGGTCAAAATACATGGCCTCAAGCTGAATACCAAAAAATGCATCATCATCATCCCCTTCGGGGAGAGTGACGTCCCCACAAATTATCACATTAATAACAATGTCCTAAGCATGCAGTCAGTCATGAGGGATTTGCACACCCAGGTTGATAGTGACCTGACTTTTGAGCACCATGTTGCTTCCATTGTATGGAAAGCCTTCTACACGGCCCTCCTCATAAGTAAGGTTATCTCATCCAGGGACAAGGAGGTCATAACATCCCTGGATTCTTCCCTTATAAGGCCCATTATTGAGTACAGTGCACCATTCAGCATGTACCTCGCAAAGCACATGCAGCAGCTGGAGAGACCACAGAGGATCCTCACCAGGAGAATCCAGGGCCTCAAAAATCTACCATACACAAATAGGCTAAAAGCCCTCTATCTCCACTCAATTTCATACAGACTCCTCAGAGGTGACCTCTCTCTGGCATACAAGGCAATCATGGACCCCAACTTGATGGGACTGCTGCATATCTACAAGTCAAGCTCCACTTGAATAACCTGCATGCTTGGCCTCAACCTGGTCTGTGATATCAACAAGACTTGTTGGCGGGACAGATTTGTGTCCCAGAGACTCCCCCCATCTATGGAATAGACCCCCTCTCCACATCAAGCAGAGTACCTCTTTACCCCTTTTTAAGGGCAAACTGGATATCTGGAAGGGAAACAGAAACTATACCCCAGGGATCCCAGCTATGTCCCTGCTAGACAGGGGCATTGGGTGCTGATTTGTCTAAACATGGGATAAACTCTTGGCTAGGCTTATAAGAGCCTCAAGACTAAATAGCCTAGTAATCTCCTATGATTCTATCACCCATAAAAAGAATAACTGGGATCATACCACAGATAACTTGAGAAGACCCACGCATGGGTTTCAGCATTTAGTATATAAGTTGCTCTTGAAAATGGACAGGGATGAACTTTTCTTTATTTTGATGGAGAGTCTGTTTCACAGCAGTGGAATTCTCTGTGAAATATACCTGTCCCTCCAAATGGTTCTATTGATGTTGCACAAGAGGTTTAGATCCCTAGACTGAGTATTTCTGATGCATTTAACTTGCTGATGTGCAGTAAATCCATCAGTAATGGGTTGGTGGGTGCCTTGAATGCCAGGCACAGGTCTCCTCTTAGCAGTCTGTAAGATACCGAGTGTAGTGAAAGGGCTTAGAGTTGGTCCATATAAGACATTTTGTTTAGACCTTGTATCCTTTTAGTAAGGTATCTCTGTGGATTTACATTTCTTGCATATGTTTGGACAGATACATGCCAAAGGAAACATTATATTCATTGACTGAGCTAATAAGAGCTGAGCAAAGGGGGCAATGACATCCCTAGATCTAGACACAATCCCTTTGTTTATAAGTTGTGCAATATAGAAGGACTTTGTTACAACAATAGATGCATGTTGGTCAAAAGATAGGTCACTGTCCACATAAGTTCCCAAATCCTGAACAACTTGGTCAACTCTTAGGGGAGTATTGTCAATGAGGTAGTTCCCAAAGGATACAATAATCCATTTTTTGTCATTTAGTTTTAGACCATGATTTTGACACTAGTTATATATTCAAGGCAAGCCTTCCTGCAGGATGGGCAAGTCATTTGGGGATTCAATGACTGCTCCTAGCTTACAGTCCTCTGCAAACTTAGCAGAGCCCTTTGGTATTGGCTTTTACTTCAGAGAAGTAGATGCCAAACAGGAGAGGCCCTAGCACTGAAACCTGGGGGTTCCAGTGGTGACTGGTCTCTTTGTGGAGGTAACTTTCAATATTTTGATTATCTGCATCATAAAGTCAGTTGGCACTCCAGTAGGTTACATAGGGATTTGTTGCCAGTTTATTTAGCCTTTCTACTATGCCTGAGTGGGGAATTGTATCAAAAGCTTTGGCCAGGTCAAGGTATCAGTGTATATAATTTTGCCTTCATCCATTGCTTTGGTGACCTTTTCAAAAAATATCCACCAGGTTGAATAAGCACAGCCTGCCCTTAATTAATCCAACTGAGATGGGTGCAGTGTTTGGTCATTACCTATATCCTGAATGATTGATTAATTCCCTGATAAGCCTTTCCATGACTTTGTACATGAGGCTGGTTAGACGTACAGGTCTGTCATTGCCTGGGTCTGTGGAAGGTCCTTCCTTATGCAAGAGTGACTGTGGCTGTTCTCTATTCACTGGTACAAAACATGTATAGTGGCTTAGACTAAACAGTATTGTTAGGGTTGTGGCTAAATTGTGTTTTATGCTGTTTAAGATGGATCCAGAGATATTGCCAGGACCTACTGATGCAGTATTTTTAGCTTTTGATAGGAAACTTTAGGACTTGGTCATACCTGATAGCTGGAGGTGAGTCAGTTTCAGATATATTTTCAGGGGCAGTTGGAGGAAAGAGAGGGATAAAAAGCTGGAGGTGAGTCAGTTTCAGATATATTTTCAGGGGCAGTTGGAGGAAAGAGAGGGATAAAGTTAGAGCTAAATTTATTAGCCAGTTGGTTAGCTATAGCTGTATCTTCGGTCTTAATGTAGGTAACATTGTTAACAATCAGCTCAGCCACTTTGCTGCATTATGCTTTTGAGATTATGAAAGTAACTAAAAAAAAATGCCTTGTGATGGTCTTTGGCTTGGGTATCTCTTTTAACATAAAACTTGGCTTTGGTGGATTTTATTAGGCTCCTGAGTTAAGTTTATTTCAGTGACAAGGATTCTTATATGCTAGAAAATACTCTTTACTTTTGGTAAAAACTATTTTCCTTTTTATTATAAAGCGGTGGTGGTGCTGCAGTAGCATTGTCGCTTCACAGTAAGACGTTGTCCTGTTCAATTCTCAGCTAGAGCATCTTCTGTGTGGAGATATGCGTGAATGGGCGTACCTTTGTTGAAGGTTGTGCATCAGGGCCGGCAACTCGGCATGTAAAAATCTACTGTCAATCATCAGTAGAGCGGAGTTCCACTGTGGCGACCCCTAACCGGGAAAAGCCGAAAGACACAACAACATTATAAAGCCTGTTGATATTATGGCTCCACCATGTGAGTTTGTTTCCAGGGTTTGCTTTACACTTGTCCCTAGGGGGTATAGCTGCATCTATGCAGCTGTTTCCATGATTATATGGTGTGTTTGTGTACATTTCTGCATATTCAGTGGAATTAATTGCTTTTGGTGGGGATTTGAAACTTGCCAATGTATCATTTAAGAGTAAGCAGTTTGTCTTAAACAAATTTTTAAAGGTAAATTGTGTTAAGTTCTGCTTCGAAGGAGACTGCTTTATGGTCAGACCTAGCAAGTCCAGGAATCTCTGCGCTTGTGCACTAGTTTTAGCCTTAGGTTTCCCAGTTCATAGCTGGATAGTTTAGGTCACCTAGGAAAATAGTACTGGGTTTAATACTGAGTGATTCTAGTTCCTGTAGTAGGCATTGTTTTTTGCAGCTTGATTGGTTTTGTGTCCGAATTTCTGTCAATCAAGCTATTGTAGTTAACCCAGACTGAGCAACTGTACACTGTCTGGCCAATAGCTTTTAGACCCAGGGCTGCTGGGCACTGACTAGCCAGTAGGAGCATGTAGACCTGTCTGACCAGTACCACTGGTCTTTTCATATACCAGAATAGGTTGGGTCCTTAGCCTATTTAACAATTACCCATGTCCATTTTTGATGATATTAGTCCATCCATCCCTGACTCCTCCTCTTTTGGAGTAAGGGTGTCAGTCTGTCATATCAACAGTGAGCATCACCTAGAGCTAATGTTCCCACTGCTGGATGGCTAATGTGTCAAGTCTGCCTACTACATGTCTATCAATGGAATGTGTGTTTTAAATTTAACTGTAGAAGCACAAAAAAATTAAATAATAATGCTTATAGCCTGAAATGTAATGCATATTTTAACTGTGTTTCTTTGAGCATCTCAACTCTGATTTCCGCACTCTCTCTCTCTCTCTATATATATATATATATATATATATATATATATATATATATATGTAATGCATGCATGTATTGTTTTTTTTTTTCACTGACTCTGTATGTAATTTCATTTATCTATTGCCGTTATTTCTTCAAGCCAACTATGGTATTCACTTTGCATATATTGCATTTTGTCATTCACTCTGCATATAATGTCATGTAATTATGGTGCTTTCTCTAGGCTGAACCTGAAATAGAGCTGATGGGATCAGTGCTCTACCCTGCTTAACAATTTCAAAGTAAAATAAATAAATAACCAAGTCTGTGACATTGTATGGCATATGTAACTATAAGTTTTGAAGTGCTACTGTATTGCTCATATTTATAACTCACGTTTTCAAAACCCCTAATGCAGACACATATTTGCATCATTTTTCAGGGGATCACTGAAGGAGATAGCAAGTTATCTTCTGAATTTTTATTTGCAAATGCCTTAATTTGCAATTTGTTATTTTTATTTAATGTAATATGTTTACTTTGACCTTTGCTACTTAAGTGGACACTAGACATTCTGTCCATGTTTAGTACAGATACCACGGTGATTTACCTCGTGTAGTTCACTACACATATTTATTACCTTTATTTAAGTAAATTATCTGATACTTAAAAAAAAAAAAAAAACTTCTAAAGCTGAATTCTATCCACTATTCCAGCATTTCCATGTTCTGATTACATGCATTTTGTAATATTTTCTTTTATGCGGTGGACCATTAAACGAATGTGCTACTTACAGATGTCCTGTAAACTCTTCCTAAAATTGGTGTACTGTGTGTGTGTGTGTGTGTGTGTGTGTGTGTGTGTGTGTGTGTGTGTGTGTGTGTGTGTGTGTGTGTGTGTGTGTGTAGGGGGGCATTGTCTTTTATCAGTCTCACATCCTGTATCTTGCTTGCTGTGACTGTGATCCCCATCTTTTAGGGATCGAGCAGACACTTCAATGAGCTAGCATATCGATATTATAGAGCCTGGGTCCTAGACAGTACTGCATACTAATAGTCCCTACTCCATGCTGAATATATTTATTTTATGCCAGCCATACACAGCATAAAATGTAGACACAGCATTTCTCCATGTTTGCTGTCATTGCAAAACATGACAGTCTACCTTCTGTGCCAGTAATTATCTGAAACAGCAGGAGATTGCTGTGGGTCATGGAGATTTAACAGTCAGGATTACAGAATTAGTTGCTTAGATATGTGATTTTAAAGCATTGGTCCTCCTCCTATCCTGCTGTATTCGTGTGTGTGTGTGTGTGTGTGTGTGTGTATATATATATATATATATATATATATATATATATATATATATATATATATATATATATATGTATATGTATATACATATATATATATGTATATGTATATGTATATACATATATATATATATGTATATATATATATATATACACTGATACTCACATAAATCTCTCAATATTACACTGCTCAGTAAGCATTATGTGGCCATTTTCAGTAAGTATTATTATTTCCATTTCCCAGGAAAGGAACTGAACATTTAAAATCTGATGGATGTGAATCAAGTTTCATTCATTAAAAAAAAAAAAATGAAGGTGTGTAAGTGTGACATGGGGCAACATGTTGAGCTACTTCTCAAGTATCAATGGATCACTTAGTGGACAGATATGAGAGGCATACTGCCTGTTCTTCATCCCTTTCTTGGGGGGGAGGGGTTGGGGGGTTGGGAGAGGAATTCTTAATGCTATAGCTACCTCTAGGGGAGCCTGGGAGGTACTGCAGGCATATGTCTAAAAATTAATGTGGCAATCCTACAGAGCTTGTATTCTTATAGGCATTGCTACACATATGCTACAAGCAGCTCCTAGTGTTATACGCTTCTGCAACAGGGATAAAGGTCAACGAGAAGAGAAAGTATAAGAAGCTGATCCTTGAAACATGATTATTGTGGAGCGTCTCCTGCCCAGCTTCTTCTGCTAATGAGATCAACAAAGGCTTAAGTGGGACATATCTATGTCCATGGAGCTGAAAGCCAATTGGCTGTGGTAAACACTGGATTTCTCCCTCTCTTGTCATGAAAGTAGCTCAGCTTCATAACATTAGATATGCAGCTTTAACCATGTTTTTGCACACAACTTGGAAATCATCCACTTTTTTGTTTGATGAAAAAAAAAAAGATGGAATTTAGAAATGTGTTGCTTAACAACTTTGAAGTACTGGTAACATCTTGCCTTGTAGACTCTTTCTCAAAGAGCTGGAGACATGTTCTACTCTTTCTTCTTGATAAAAGTTAGTGCATATCTAGAACCTCTGTATCCCGGACATTACAGTTATTTAGAATTTGCAAGGTTCTCAAGGAATACTTGGCAGGGTACAGAAGTTAGTAAATGAAAAAGTGGTAGAAATGCCCAAAAATTAACTAATAAACAGTTTAAAGGCACCGGAAATCAGCTGGTCCTCTCAACAAAAAGTTTATTCCAAAACACAAATGAAAACAGGCACATGTGCATGTCTCTGAATTCCTGATGATTCTGCTGGCGTTCAGTACTCCTCTGTAGAGCTATACTGTTATGAAAAAGTATTGCATTGAGTTACAAGATCCACTAGCTTTCCTCGACATCAGTCAGGGTACAGAAGATACTGAGTGATGCCAGGAACTGGACGTATCCAGCTAAATACGTTTTCTATTTCATGTTACTGCTGTTTCATCTTTTGCATTCCTGTCAGTAGTATTTATAATCAGCATAGTGCTGGTGTACTCCTTCCCTATGTGCTGTGAAATTAATTTTGTTCTGCAGTAACATTTATGCCCCTTGAGATCTGTCGGGTCATTGTTGCTGAAGCATTCTGCACTGTCCATGCTCTTTGGAAAACATGTCTTCTTAGTTTCTTCAGTTCAGCACTTTCACTGGCATTCATGTGTTCTTTTCAGATTGTGGCTTTAAACTCTCCTGCAGAGAAACTGTCACTAGCCTGACACACAAAGGAAGGATTTAGCAAGTAAGTTCAGCAGCGTTTAATGCAGTTATCTTGGGTAGCATTTTTAATGCGTTAGATCTGTACACCAGGCTGACAGAAATCCTTTAAGGAAAGACCGGCTCCATTTTTAATGCATGATCAGGAAGATTTGAGAGCTACTTTGAAGTGCTCAAGACAGGGAGGAAATGATATTGTTACACAGGTTGCAGGACAGTTAACTCTTCATGCTGTATGTTCTCTGTGTAAGGCTGTTTCACTTACAGCAACATAATATGCCCACTTTGCCTACTGGGAGTAAAACTTCTTTTGGTCAGCGACAGATGGTTTACTATTCAAAGCTTGACAGTTTCCCACCATGTCTACATCATGGCCCAGTCCTTCAATGCGTAGTCTTCATTCTAATTAGGAGTTTAGGAAGAAACTTGTGCTAACTGAGAAAAATAGAAAGGCGAACTAGTGTGTGTGTTTGTATATATATAGCCCACTGCAACATGAAACACTTTTGATTAAACTGCATATCTAAGGCCAAGGATCATACTAAATTTATCTTTTTTTTCCATATAAGTCATGAATCTTTTTGTTTTGTGTGTGTGTGTGTGTGTGTGTGTGTGCGTGCTCACTTGTTTACAATGAAAATGGCTTAAGTTACTTGAGTCTTTTAACAGGGCATGCTGGGAGCATTTGCAAAAATTGCAAATAATTTCTTGAATCACTTTTAGGAACTCAGTTGCAGTTTTCCCTAAATGTACGAGTGCTCTTTATTACATTTTGAAGCCCTGCACATGCAGTGAATTCTGTACATTACCGCTTTGGCTGTTCTCTGCAGTCTTGTACGTCATGTCACAGTACATCTGCTGACGAGAAACTCTGCAGTTCTTAGGTTGCATAATCCTATGCAGTTGACCCTGACCTTTGCTTAGAAGCTGTTTTTCATATATGAAGCTACAGTTTTGTTGTTTAGTTAATCCTTATGCCTATAATGACAGCACCAGGATTATTTGTCTTGTGCAAACAGTAATTAGGTAGGCAATATCTTCATGTACAATCACATGCTGCTCTGTTACCTGAGCTGTAGATGAGCTAAGCTAACAGATTGTCTCAGCAGACAGCCAGGTAGCACACTTTAAGTAGAGCTTGCTCTTAATGAGAGCTGTACACTGCATACTGATTTGTAAAAGAAACTGAGAACTATTTCAGTCATAGAAACAGCCCTGACCTGCCAAGCACACAATTTTCAGTTGGGCCTGAGTTATCATTTGGTCTTACATTTTTTTTTAATTTGTCTAAGTATTAGCAGATGAGTGAGTGTGTTTTTGTATTTGCATGCGGTTGTGGTACACATCCCCTATACTTGTTATCTTGGGGCCAAAACGTCAAAGCTTTCTTTTATCCTGATAAGTATTTCCATTCTCCTTAACGCCTTGTGTTTTAGTAGTAACCGGAGGTCCTTCGCATAAGATTATACACTTGATTTTCTTCCATTCTCATATGCGTTGTCTTCCTGCAGTCAACCTCCTTTTATTCTACAGTCTTCAGTACCAGTGCTAATCCCAGAGCCTTATTCGTTTCTCTGTACTCCTGTGCTATTACTCTTTTCATAGCTTTAATTGACAAACATTCCCCTGTCCTTGCTCTTACTCCCCATCTTATCTGTTTCTTGACACTTTCTTTTACCATCCTGTTTGACATATATTTATGATTTTGCTAGCAGGTATTCTGCTATGCCCAGGATATAGTCTGATTTTTAACAAATTTGTTTATTGTGGAACGTACTGTTCTTTTAGTACTATTTGTCTTGATTTGAAAATGTGTGTTTGATGTGAAACAGCCTTATAATATATGTATGAACACTGTCATATGGACTTTTGTTTGCAAAAGGAAATACTGTATCCCCTTCAGTGTCAGGCATTCCTTCTCAAAAAAAAAAAAAAAAAATATATATATATATATATATATATATATTTTTTTTTTTTGCTTCATCACATTGAAACTGCACCTGATTAAAGCTAACATTTATGGAATGTGCTTATCAGATGACAACACTTTATAATATTATCATTTGTTTCTTTAGAAAGCAGTTGATTATCTCAATGCATATTCAGTTTGCTTTATTACTTTTGTGCTCAGAATTATGATTTTTAAGAGGACAGTGTGTCATTGGCTCAACAGGTAGCACACGCACCTTCAGTGCTGGAAGACCAGAAGACTGTGGGTTCTATTCCTGTTACAGGTGACTGGATTACATACACTGCTGTGTAGCATTTGAGGGTGCTATACTCCTGAGATGTTAAACCAAGGTTACATCTGCTTGAGTTGGTGGCAGTTGAGATGGATGTAAAAGATTCCATGTCACTTAACAAAAAGAGTAGAGGAAGTTCCCCAATGCCCTAATCACACTTCTCCCAGTAGTATAAATACCGTATAGGGTCTCCACTGAAAAGAGGCCACTAGCTTAGTGAGGCTAACCTTGTCAACAAAGGTTATATAAACAAAACAAATAAAAAAAAAAAACGTGTACACTGCTACTGTAATTTAATGTTTAGCACCTGTGTTTTGAGTGCATAGAACCTACTCAGTGAGTTACAAGGTTCACCCTGTAACACTGGTGAAAGAAGAAGAAGTGCTTCTATTACTGGTAAAGGATTAATGTGATGGAGTATTTACTTTTCATCCTGCTTGAGCAGATCAGCAAAATTTTATTTTTTTTTATTTTATTTTACATTTGTTGACCAGGATAGTCCGACTGGATACATGTCCATTTTCAGCAGAGGCCCGGGGAGAAAAGCTCCAAGGTAGTCAGAGTCAAAAATATAACAGTGTAGACATAATTACAGGTAAGTTATTTACAGAGTATACATGAAAAAACATGAGATAGGCAAGTTCACAGGTATAGTTATCCCTGGTTTAAGTCAGGGGAATACATTGACAGTAGGCAGAAAGTAATATATTATATACATTTATGAGGAGGTTTAACCTGGCTTGTTACACTGGCAAAGCCAGTTTAGTGCCAGATGTTGTCTGAGTTTGGTTTTAAAAAGGGAGCAGAGCGAAGTAATGTCGGCTGGAAGGAGATTCCAAACTCTGCCTACAGAGTTTGCAAAGAGGGCATCCCCAGCTGTATTGTTAATTTTGATTGTCTGAATTAGTAATTTGTTTGAGGATCTACGCAGTCTCTGATTGTTATGAGGGGTGATAATATTCCTTATGGATGGTGTATCATCTGGATTATAGAGAATTGTTTTAGCTATAGTCAGAAGGTTGTATTGGATCAGACTGGGAAGTTCGACTGAAGCTGTTTGAGGTTAATGCAATGGTGTGTCCTAAATGGTAGGCCAGTGGCAAACCTGGCAATGTGATTGTGACAGAGTGACAGTCTATTTAGGATGGACTTGTTTATATTAGAGAAAGGGGGAGGCATATAGAAGTGTTGAGATTAGGTGGGTGCAGGCTATGGCAATCCTGGCTGGAGGGTTTAGGAAGATTTCTATTCTGTACAGTGATCCTAGTTTTTTATTGATCTTGATTAATTGATTGACATGCAAGTCAAATTTTAGGTTATTATCAATAATGACTCCTAGTAGTTTTGTAGAGGGGTCGGGGAAGATAACAGTGCCGTCCTTCGCATTAATGTTTTAGGTAAAAGCAGTAGGCCTTTGTGTAGGTGAGAAAAGCAGCATTCTGTTTTTTTTTTTTGGGGATTTAATAACAGGCGTTCAGAGAGCAAGATTTCTATGGTATTAAAGGTGGACTGGGTAGCAGTCCTCAGTTCCGAAGGAGATGTAGCAGAGCAAATCAGGGTGGAGTCATCAGCGTATTGGATACAGATGACATTTGGGATGACAGTGTAGAAGTCATTAATAAAGATGGAAAACAGTAGCGGCCCTAATACTGAGCCTTGTGGTACTCCAAGGGTGTTTGGTAGAAGGTTAGAGAGCTTGTCTTTCCAGCGAACAGCCTGCTGCCACCCATTGAGGTAGGATTTAAACCACAGCAGGGCTTTGGAATCTAGATAGAAGGTTTTCAGGTTGTGTAACAAAAGTTGGTGATCAACCATATCAAATGTCTTGGAGAGATCCAAGAAGAGGGTAGAAGAGATATAATTGTTGTTACGGTGTTTGTTTATGGTACTGGTGAAAGCCAGGAGGGCCGAGGTTGTGCTGTGGTGTGGTCGGAATCCATGTTTGGTATCGGCCATGAGGTGATTTTGGATTAGGTGGTGCATGAGTTGTTTGTGTACACATTTTTCCATTATTTTTCCTAGTGGGGAAAGTATAGCAATTGGTCTATAGTTGGAGAAATCTGTGGAGGATCCTCCTTTATGTAATGGGATCACTTAGGCTGTTTTCCATAAGGTGGGAATTTTTTCCTCTGTTATGGTCCGATTAATTAGAATCGATATAGGATAAGCAATGGCATCAGCTGATTTTTGGAGGTACTTGGGGAGCTGGTCACTGGCAAGTGTGGTGGGTTTTAATTTTATGAGGAGAGACTGGACGAGTGATGTGGGCACTGGTTGGAGGCTAAATGAGGGTTGGTTTAGAGGGGTGGTATTATCAGGGCTGGGGGAGCTAGGAGGTAGTTGGCTAGCTAGGGTTTGTATTGTTTCAGTAAAGAAACAGTTAAAGCAGTCTGAGACATTCTGAGGAGATTTATCAATGGTAGCAGCAGGGATGGGGGTGGATGTTTTACCAGGGTGAAGTAGATTGTTCAGGCCTGCCCAGAACTTCTGAGGATTGTTCCAGTTAATGTCTGTAAATTATGACAGTGCTGTTGTTTTGTCTGTTAGAATGGATTTTTTAGTGTCATTCCTAGCTTGCCTGTATTTAACATGATCATGGGGGTCTTTAGTGGAGCACCATAGGGCCCATAATTTGTTTCTGCTATTGATTTTTTGTATGTTCTCTTCAGTAAGCCATGGTGCAGTTTTAGCTTTTGTTCGCTTTGAGTGGGCAGGAGCATGCAGATCTAGGATTTCAAGAAATTTATTGTTGAAATATGCAACTGCCTCCACTAGGGGGAGGTGTTTTAGCATAGATCATTTACATGAAATAAGTTCCTGTTGGAATTTGGCAGGGTGAAAATCTTTATAGTTTCTGACTTTCCTGATTATGGGAATTTGTGGGGTAATGGCTTTTTACTTAATGACATAATTGAGGAAGTTGTCACTTAGGTCACCGGGAAGGGCACCCACAGTGTACAGTTGGGGGTTGCTATTTACAAGAACCCAGTTAAGTGTGGTTTCTTTTTGGATGGGTTTACCTAGCCTGGTTGGGGTAGTTATGGTTTGTGTGAAAGCATGCAGGTTAATATGGGTAGAGGGGGATTGTGAGGAACAGGTGCTCCAGTCTATGTTAAAGTCACCAAGCAGTAGAGTTTCTTGGGGGTAGTGACATGATAGCCAGTGGAGGGTGACTTTAAGTGTGTCTATGTTGTTGCATGGGGGGATATACATAGAGATGATGTTAATGCATTTATTTTTGTTAAGCTGTAATCTTGCGGCAATAATCTCAGAGTTGTTGATCTGAGGTGGTTGGTTAACAATTTTGGTCACATTTAACTCAGATTTGTAAAGTATAGCTACCCCACCACCCTTCCTGGAAACACGGTCCACCCTGTATATTATACCCAGGAGGTAACACCCCATTATCAGTTGTGTGAGGTTTTAACCAGGTCTCTGATAGACATAGTATTTCAGGGGAGTGGACAGCCAGGAGAGTATGCAGTTCATGTACCTTTTTATTAATGCTCCTAATATTGAGGTGACAGGCCAGGAGAGAGTTTGTTGGTCTACTGATTCTAGTTTGATAGCTTAGGTTACAATTGGAGGGGGTGTATTTACAGAGGTGGATGGGCTGGGGTTAGGGTGAATGTCACCACCGAGTAGGAGGCTGGGTTTGGTGGAGTAGCTGATTTATTATTCAGCATCTCCCTCACTCATAGAATAGACTCACCCTGCAGATAAAGCAGTGTGATACACTATCTTCTTTAAAACAGGACCATAGGATGGGTATTCAGAAATTCACCCTAGACTTGACTTGACTCTCCCTCTAGGAGAATGAAGGCTCAGTTTAGGGTAAGAACTTTCATGGCATAATGGTCACAAGACCCAATAGCTTTGAACTTCCCAAGATTCCTTTCAATTAGTTTGGACAGTAGTCTAGGTACCAATGAAAAGCACATTATATGTTTAATTAAAACATCATTTTTGTCTGATGAGGCACACTAAGCTTGAATTAGTTTTTAAGCTTGACATAGGGTAGAGGCAGAGAATGAGCCATTAAACTTAACCAGCACCGATGGGGATTGGTAGATGCCGGATAACTGTATGTTTCTAGTTGCTTGAAAGTTGCTATAAAAACAGGCCTGCCTAATACTGTACCTTATACTATTTGTTTGGTTTGACTTGTTCTCAAGTTGGGGAGAGAGGGAATTTATTCCTCTCTTTCTTTTTAAAACTCTTAAACACTAAAAATGTAAGGTATGTTTCTGTGGGGGGAAAACCGAAAGTGCAACACATGAATATTATACTGTATTTCTTCGATATATTTTTGCCAGTTGCTTGAGTTCTGGTTAACTGAGAGTTTACTGTACATAACTGTGATAAAAGTAATAATAATTGCTGATATAATCCTCTTTAAAAGTCATAGTTCTGAGCACAAAAGTAATAAAACAAACTTAATATGCATTAAGATGATAAAGGAGACAGAAATTAAACATAAGCTACGAGTTATAAGACAAACAGTTCACAGAGAGAAACATAGCACTGAAAATAAAAGCATCTATTTTACAATGCATTCCTCAGAAAATATAATTTAGGAACATTTCTTTGATTTAGCGTGTAGGTCATTAAAATGTCGCATCTCCTTAAATGCTTGTAGAATTCATCTTGGGTTCATAGTTTATACTAGGCTAATTACCACTATAAGCCTAGCTATGCAACCTAAACATGACATTCAAATTTTATTTATGTAGAGGGTGGTTTACTGATTGCTTCTGTCCATCAGAAAGATAGGCTGTAGACCGGGGTGACTTTCTGATTACCCATGTATTTGTCCAACTTGCACCTAAATAAGATTAGGAAGGAACTCTACTTCACATGGATGGGGAGCCTGTTCCAGAGAATGGGAGTTCTCTGAGGAATGTGTCTGTCTCTACAATATGTCCGATTTATGTCACAAGCAAAACTTAGGTGTTTTAATGTAATAGTTCTGATGCTGTTTGTTTTCAAGATGTGCAAAAGGTTAATCAAAAAAGAGTCCAGAGATGTCTTGTACTCCAGGCAAAGATCACCTTACAGAAGTCTGTGTGATACTAAGTAAAGAGATGGCTTTGAGGTGATCAGCATAGGACATTGTGATCATTCATTGTATTCCTTTTATAGGGAACCTTTGTGGATGTTCCAGTTGCTGCAGGGTGGCTGGTCAGGTACATAACGAAGGGGGCCTTATACTCAATAATGGGTCTGATGAAGGCCAAGTACAGTGGTACGATGATCCTTTGGACCTAGATGCCATGCCTTTCCTTATAAGTTGAACAATATAGAAGAGTTTTCATAATACTTTGGGCACATGTTGGTTGAAGTCTGTTATTATATACATAAGTTCCCAGATCCCTGACAAGTGAATAAAATTTTAGGAATATTTTATTGATGACATAGTTACCCAGGGTGGCCGACTTCTGGTAAGGTACTGTAATGCATTTCTTGGTTCTGAGTTTTAAGCCTTGGCTTTGACACCAAGAGTTTGTCTATGTTAGACTTTTAGACCTTTTTGAATGTTGTTCTCATCTTTGCGGGGGTGGAGATTCAATGACAGCTCACAGTCTGCATTCATCTATAAACTTAGTTAGCCAGAGGCCTTGGACATTGGCTTTAATATCTGAGCAGTAGACTCTAAATAGGAGTGAGGCCAGCACAGAGCCCTGAGGGGCTCCACTGGTGGCCAGTCTGTTTGTGGAGGTAGCCTCACTGAGCCTAACCTCTTGGGTCCTATCTATAAGCCAGATAGCTATCCAGTGTGCTATAAAGGCATTTATGCCCAGTTCCATAAATTGTTGACAATGTCCAAGTGGGGTATTGTATCAAATGTTTTAGCCAGATCTAGGTAGGCAATATGCATTACTTTCCCCTCATCCATTGCCTCAGTGACCTTTTCAAAGAAGTCCATCAGATTTAGTAAGTATGACCTTCCTTTGACAACATCAGACTAGGGTAGTTCCAGTGTCTGGAGCTCTCCTATGTCCTTGTTAAGAATTTCCATGATAATTCTTTCCATAGTCCAAGTGAGCTGTTGTATCAAGTGCTTTAACCAGATCTAAGTAGGCAGTATGCTCTACGTTCCCCTCATCCATTCCCTTTGTGAGCTTTCTATAGAAGTTCACCAAGTTCGGTAACCATGACCTTCACTTGACAATGCTAAACTGAGATAGATCCGAGGTTTGGACATCTCCTCTGTCATTGTTGATAATATCCATGATAATTCTTTTAGTGATTTTACAAATAAGACTAGTCACACTAATGGATCTGTAGTTTGCAGGATCTGTTGAAGTTCCTCATTTATGAAGGGAGATGATAGTCATAGTCCTCCAGTCTCAAGGCGTAAAGCCTAATTTCAGACTATACTTAAAAAATGACTCCAGAGATCCTAATAAGCCATATTTTAATACATTGTGAGCTTCTAGAGGCATGGAGAGTGACATATAGGTGTTTAGGATACGGTACAGGATTTTGTCTATGGTAGACTGCGGTGGTGGTGCTGCGGTAGCATTGTCGCGTCACAGTAAGAAGTTGTCCTGTTCGATTCTCAGCTAGAGCGTCTTTTGTGTGGAGACATGTGTGAATGGGCGTACCTTCGTTGAAAGTTGTGTGTCAGGGCTGGTAACTCGGCATGTAAAAATCTACTGCCAATCATTAGCAGACCGGAGTTCCACTGTGGCGACCCCCTAACCAGGAAAAGCTGAAAGACAACAACAACAGGATTTTATCTATGGTCATCTGCATGTGGAGGAACTCCAGCACATAATCCTGTCTGACCACCATAGAAGTATGGTTGTCATTGATGTATATCGAGACATCCCCACCTTTAACCCTTGTCTGTGCAGTTAATGGTCTGAAAGTGTGGAAGTCTCTGAATTCTTGCACTGCTGGGTAGTCTCTACCAGTTTAAAGCATGTTTCAGTAACTGCACAGATGTCTGTATTCTTGAGTGTGAGGAAGTTTTGGAGGGAGTGCATTTTTATTTAGGCTCCTGGCATTGAGCAGTAACACCATGAGGTTCTGTTGAGTTGATTTTGCTGTTGGTTGGTTTGTCCAATTGTCATTTCCTAAAAAAGGCAACATGGAGGTGAATAAACATTTAGCCAGTATTAGAAAGCCTAGAGAGGATGGTTGTAGACCATCCTTGACAAAGCAACTTGGTTTGTTAACTATGTCCTCGCAGGCTGACATATGTTGGATCCCTTTAGAATGACATCAGAAGGACAACCAGCTGTTGAAATCAATCATTTTTTGCTCATATTGTGGCATTGTCCTTGATGATGGCAATATGTTGCTCAAAGCTAGGCTCATGTAAGCCTGATTCGGATCCATAATGTCTCTCTTCATGTAGCCCAGGAAGGTACATCTCAGGACATTTGTATCTGTATAGACTATGATGGTGTCATTCTGGTACCTATGACCTAATGACTAGAGTGCATGCGTGAGTTGGTGGATCCTGGCTCCATATGAGCAAATAACCATTATCTTCTCCTTATTCAGCCTGATTAGTGGGCCATCAGTATGTCTTACAATGGATTCTCCTCAATGACAGGAGTCCTGGGAAGTCTGTTTGCTTGCCTTGGGGGTATGGTGTTTGGGGCTCCATTGATGAGAGTGAATGTATGTGTGGTGTCATGTATTGTTTTTTTCTGAGTGCCTTTGTGCTTGCTGAGGTCTAGCTTTGACAATAGTGGGCTAGGTGATCTTTTTTGTTTAGGCAGGTTGCTTTTAAGTGCCACGGCATATGTTATTCTGTGTGTTTTGTGCTATGTGAGGTAGCTGTAGTGTACGTGGTTTTGACAACCTGATGTGCACTTGTATGTAAGAGTTTAGCCAGCAGTGGCATTGAGTAAGTACACCTCTCATATACTGTGTCTGCTTCTTTAAGGAAACATGAAACAATTGCTACATTGTTTTAAGATGCCCATATCCACCAAGCTGGCTGCAGAGAATTTATGAAATAGCATAGATATGCTGCCCTGTCCTTTGCCGATCTGCAAGGGGGTGGTGTATTCAGGTTAGAAGGCTACTAAAGGATACTTTGTTGGTGAAGATTAATAAGGGTGTTTTTTTCTGGGGTAGATTATGCTAAGCTGTTTTAAATTCTACTAACTTTAATGATTCACACAGTACTAAATTCCATTAAATCAGTAGGTATTGCCACTCAACACCCAACTAGCTGCTCTAAGCTTGGCTGCGTGTAAGGTATTTGCTCTATATTTACTGCTTTATAGGGTAAATTTTTGTGGTCCATACTTTAGGGAAATTTGCTTTCTAGGTATTTGCTACTGTACAATGCACTGCTAAAAACTGATGCGCCCTCTAACGAATAAAACAACTGTACTATGAGCCCGTTTGTCTTTCTCCCAGTTCACATAAACCAGGCAAACACCTCCTGCAACAAGATGAATAAATCCAGCCCTCCTAATGTAAAAACACAGTAGAAGAGCCCACAAGTGTAATGCTACCGTAAACTAACTAAACAATGATCTGAAAATCCTTTGCTGAAGGCAATTTCAAGATAGTCTTGCAGCAGTAACAGTGAGACGAATGGTATTTTTTTTTTACAAATATACAGTCAAATGCACAAATAAAAGCAGAAAACTGTATTGGTCATACAAAATAACGTAAACAAGTGAGACTTTAGCAATCAAAAGAAATTAGCTTTGCCTGGATGGTACTGGATACATATAAAACAGTTCTGGAACACAGACTAGGATGCCAGGCTTTGCTGAGTTCTGGAAAAATGAGCAGGATTCAATATGTAGTGAAAGAGGTTTACTCAAGAAAAATACTGGTTTGCTAGGTGGGCACTCTCAGTATCCTGGATCCGTGGAAAGAATACTTAAATGGCTTCTACAACAGACAGTAGAAATGAAAGAGGGGAGGGCTGGAGGTCAGAGACAGCTTTATAAAACCACCACAGCAAATAGGTGTGTGGATTTGGAAAAAAAAAATCAAGGAAGAAGCAGGCTGGCTAGATAGGGATCCAATCAAATAAAGCCACTATTGAAGCTCTTTCAGAAACTTTAGCTTAATTTCTCAGTGGGGGATATGGCAGGCACAAAGAACAGGGGATAAGTAGTTCTCTTAAACTTGTTTGGATTTGACATTTTAGTGGAAGTGGCAGAGAGCTTACAGTGAACATAAATAGAAAAAAAAATCTTTATATTTCAGTGCCTGGATGAAAAAATAAAAAAAAAAGTGTTAAGTCAAATGAGTTCTGAAATAAGGTACTTAAAGGCATCATTTAGGCAGCTCCATGATCAAGGTGTTGACATAATGCACAGGCTCTCTGACAGACATCATGCACAAATAACACCATCCATGAAAATGAAGGCTCAGTCACAGTGAGTTTTCACAGGCAAGCAAAATAAATAAATGCATGTTGTAGTTTAGTACTCTAAATGCAGATTCCAGAAATCTAGCTTTCTGAGGAATTTCTCTACTTTCCCCATCAAATTCCTGTGTTTCTTCTTATGTGCCACTCAGCTGTAGACTTACTGGGGTCTTGCTGGGACACTTGACATGTGACTCTCAGTAGTGTGCAATGCTGTCCCAGGTTAAAGCATAACCATGAAATCAGAACTGTCAGAAAATAAGGACAAGTGGACAGTTTTTTTAAGGAGCCTATTTACATTTATATTGTGTCCTTTGATCACTTAAGTTTCATGTCAGGGATGAAGACAGTTGGCCTGGAAACTTAATGTGTTTTTATGCTTTAGATGGTATATATACAAGGGAAAAAATACATAGTGGGTATCCAAAGCAAGACATATTGAAATCCGGTTTCAAATCCTGTCACAGACATTAGCCTGTTTGCTTTTTCTTTTTGCACATCCGATGTACCCAGGGTACTCCTTATCTCCTTGAATGTAATGTTTCACTTATATAATTAAGTCAATTTGTGATGCTTTTCTACCTTATATAGCCACATTCATTTAGGTTTATACTGCAAGTTGTTTTAAGTTCCTGTTACATCTGTGAATGTGTTTGTTTGCCTATTACATGATATCATGCAGTGTAAGTCCGTCTGTTTTTGGTCTTTGAAGCTATACATGTGCCCTTATATCTAGTGTTCCCCCGTCTGTATTTCAGCAGTAATGCATGAAGTGGTGCGCATTGTAGGAGAATTTACCCACAACTAAATTGATGGTGTTTTGTGAGGAACACCCCTCCCACAGAACCTGAGTAAATCATTTGAGCTCCTATGCCAGTTATGTGTTATGACATGCCAGCTGTAACAGGCCTTCACATTTTGAAGTGTGAGTATAGCCATACTGGCGTTTTCCTTAATCCTACCCAATTCTCAGCTTCCTTCAGCACTATTATCTGATGCAGTTTGATTAAGCTACACTACATGCAGAGATCTGTTTGGCTTACTCGTAGCAGATTTTGGCAGAATGGAAAGTTGATTTAGTAAACTTGAACAGAGCCTTCCAATACATTGGTTTCTCAGGTCACTCTTTCTGATGTTCAAAGGCAGATTTACATCAAAATTAACAGTCATTTTTATGACGTGAGGTTTTGTCATTTATCCATTCACAAATTTGTTGCTGTAACCTTTTTTTAGTAGTTGTCCTACACCATCATAGTGTAAACCATAAGAATTGCACCCTGTGCTGTATTCTGTCACAGTGTAAATTCCTGTTTATGTTTATGACTTTACTCTCACTGACCTAAATTTGTATAGTATAAATCTGAGTGGTATCCACTGTGTGAGATTTACACTCACAGTCCAGTCTGCTGTAATCTCTAAATCCAAAAGATATAACATCTGTAAATAGAAATGCTTTGTGCCCAGTGTGCTCGGTCTACAAACTTGTGATTTGTGACCTTAGTTGGTGAAGCATCAAGGATATGTTGCTTTTTCTCATATGGTGAGTCCTTCTAATGCCCTGGTTCATTTTAAAACATGGGTTTCTACTGTGACAGGTGATAAGTGTCTTGAACACTGTTCTTTGGTGGTGGTGATCAAACAGTGTGATATGGAGCCAAAGAGCTTTTATACGTTACATGATCTGTGGTATTGTACATACAAATGCACTCCAAATTGCAGTTGTATTCTCTGAATTTATACAAATGTAAGCTGCTGCATTATTAGTTCAGCTATACTGTGTGTGAAGGTAGACATGATGATGATTGCTAGAATGTAAGTCTAGCTGAACTCTATGACTCATTCTACTTTACTGTGGTTTTAAAGGCAGCACTGTTCAGTGAGTTTACATACATTGCCATAATCCACTGATTAGAAAAATGTTAATCTCTTTCTGAGGGTACATAACCAGTACCAAGATCTACTGCAGAGCAACACGAATATGCTTAAGCATTAAGATATGCCATTCTAGGTATGGTGTTTAACAACACTGAGGCTGGTCGATGCATTATAAGAAGGGGTTTGTTTTGACCCAAGTCATTGAGTGCCGACTTTGTGTAATAATACATTGGAGTACCTTATTTGTATTAGCGCCTCAATTCTATCTGTGTCTGAATTAAGCCACTGGTGTTACAACAGTAAATTGCAATAGGCACCTAGTAGGCATATTTGAGAGCAGCTGTTGTATATAATTAATATAATGCAGTGCATTGGTGATAGCGTCACACAAATGTACATAGCACTGAGCACATCTAATAATGCATCTAGCTGTACATGATAGGTTGCATTATATATAGCAACTAGGTATACTGCAGTCCATCATAGATGTTGTATATTTCATTAAACATAATGCAAAATAAATAAGCAGCCTAAAAGTTTATCACCAAGTGATGACAGATTGGCTTAAAGTACTGCAAAGAAAGTACAGTAAAGTTGACCATCACTTGAACATCATTGTTTAGTTAACAATAATAAACTAATTATCTACCATGTGACGCAGAATATAAATATCCATGTACCAGATGTAGGATATAAACTTATTTATAAAAAGAACATGATAACAGAGTATGCGGTGATATCTGAATTATTTCATCAAGGGTATGATTCAATCATGGAGGACATTAACGTTTCAGGAAATTATTACAATTTCCCTTCTACTAATTCTGCTGTAGCAAACACAATTTTTGAAAGTTGTATTTTATACAACTATGAACAGATTATTAAAGATTCAACTAGGTCTGATAACTTATTGAATGTTGTTTTGTTAAACCATGGAGCTAATTTGATTTTTTTAAGCTGTAACATTGGTGCTCCAGTTGGAAAATCACATCACTATTCTATTGAGCGTGAAACTGTGGGTAATATTGAAAAATGTGTTAGACGATGCATACCCCTTAGGAAGTCTTATAGAACTACCATTGAGTGTATAAATAAGGAACTTAGCTCTTGGCAGTGGGAGAGGCACGTGGAAGGAGAGTCAGTAGAAGAAAAGTGGCTTACTTTTATGATAAATGAAGTGCCTCAATAAACAGATTTGTACATGTTGATGTGGTTAACCATCACAGCAAACATTTTCCTCCATAGATGAAAAAAGTTATCACAACTGAAAAATAAAACAGAGCCATCTGAAAGAGGTATAAATGTAGTTTGCGTGACTCCATCAAATATAGAAATAATATTGAAAAAAAAATCCCTGAGAAGTTTATATTAGAACTTTGAGAACCAGTTAGCTGAGAATGCTAAGATGAATAAAAAGGCCATATTAAAACACTTATGCTGTTTTAGGAAAGAAAATACTTCCACATTAGTGTTAAGTATGGGGGCCACAGCTATTACAGACCCATTTGAACTAACAGTTTTATTTGCTGAGAAATGCCCACTTTTATTTCAGCATAAGGATTATATAGAAGTAGATTTAATGCTTGTCTGAATATCTCTTAGTTTCAAAGGTTTAGGGAGACGTTTATAAAAGTGCAGCCACAGGTCCTGATGGTTTAATGGATACGTTCTTTCTGGCATAGTTGGTAGTTAATTGGTATCATGCCTTCAAATATTCTTGTAAATATTCTTGCAGCAATCCCTGGAGGAGGATATGTTCCCAACATATGAAAGAATGTAGTTGTCTCAGTACCCAAAGGATATGGGCAACAATAACTAGACAGCTGTAGACTTACTTTGACCTCAAAACTGTGCAAATGTTTTAAGTAAGTGTGTATATATATATATATATATATATGTATATGTATTAGTGTATATATATATATATATATATATATATATATATATATATATATGTATTAGTGTGTATATATATATATATATATATGGTTCTACCTGACTTCGTCGACAGCGCAGAAGACCGACATCGGAATCCGGAGCTCCAGAAGATCGAAATCGAAGAAGACCGGCCGAATGAGTGGCAGAACATCGACAATGCAGAAGACCGACACGGATGACAACACCAACGCCGAGGATGCAGACATGGGGAAAGGCTGTGTGAGTATGCGGTAGAGACGGACGTTAGCGTGCGAGGCAGGTAAGTGTGGAGATTGACGGTCTGTGGGGATAGGGGTGGGTTAAGTGAGTTAGGGTTAGGGAGCGATAGGGGTGGGTTAAGTGAGTTAGGGTTAGAAGCGATAGGGTGGGTTAAGTGAGTTAGGCTTAGGGAGCCCTAGGCGTGGCTTAAGTGAGTTACGGTTAGGGCGTCATACCGGCGGGTTAAGTGGGTTAGGGTTAGGGCGGGTAGGTAAGTGTGCGATAGTGACGGACCTTAGGGTTAGGGTAAGGTTTAGTGTGGGCTTGTAAGGATTTTGGTGTGCTTGTGTTGTGTGTGTGGTTTGTGGAATGGGGATGTGTTTTGTTTTTAATTGTTATTGTGGTGTGTGCAGTGTATGGGGTTTCGTGTTTGTGTACCGTCGGTTATTTCGTTGTCGGTTATGTGTGGTTTCGTGTTTATGGACTGTCGAATATGTGGTGTCGGTGATGTGGTTGTCGGTGTTGTGTGGTTTCGACTATGTCAGGTAGAACCATATATATATATATATGTATTAGTGTATATATATATATATATATATATATATATGTATTAGTGTATATATATATATATATATATATATGTATTAGTGTGTATATATATATATATATATATATATATGTATATATATATATATAGCAGAAATATATATATGTGTGTGTATGTATGTATGTATATATATAATTTATGACCAAATCATCTAAAGTTCACAACACTGACAACTTCATTTCACTGACCACTTACAATGCTACATTTCACAAGACTAAATGGGAAACCATAGACAAAGAAACTCACACAACTAAAGCCTACCTTTTCCCACAACTTAGAAAACTACTTATTATCCTCTTAACAGAACCCAGACAATATAAAACGAAGCTAAGTGGGGGCCTATAACCCCACATCCCCTCTAACTATATATGCTAACTCCAGGTCGTCCTACACTGTGGATAAGGGCGTATACCTTTTACCTTCCTCATAGTACTCTACACACTGCCACATCAAGTCTATAGCTTACAATTCAGTGAAATGAAGTTTCAGTAATTTAAACTTTAGGTGATTTGGTCTCAGTGAAATGAATGTCAGAGAAATGGGATTTCGGTATAATGAAGTAGACCCATATATATATATATATATATATATATATCAACTTGATTTCCTTGTAGGAAGATCATGTTTGACTATTTTTATTCAGTTATATAATAACATCTGTTGCTCAATGGACTGGGCCTTGTTATTGATGGTGTTTACCTGGATCTGTTGAGGGCTTCAGAAGTGGTCCCCATGACAGAATACTTGATGTTGTGTTAAAACATAATATGAATATGAATATTGTACACATGATAGCCAGCTGGATATCAATAAGGATATTCAGAGTGAGACCAGGAGATTATTTTTCAAAAACAAGAAATGTTGATTTAAAGTCCCCTTTGGGATCTGTTCTTTTCCATGTTGTCTGGGCTATTGATGTCAGAGTTCCTCAGATTAATTTTTCCAAGTCTTTTGGATTTCTAATACCAAGATGGGAATGGACTGCTTTCCTAAGTCCGGGTATGATACAGGGAAATATTTTGAGCCCAGCTATCTGGAATTTTGAAAATAATTCTGTCATTTGTGAATATTGATATGATTTCTACAGAACTGTATGTTATGTAGTGAGCTAAAATGTAACCACAGCATGCCCTGCTGACTTAGAACAGAAAATAAGTTGAAATTAGATTGCTTTACAATTGTGCTATAAAAGTTCTTTCAGTTTCAGTGTAGCAGACACAATGTCTAGAGCTAGAAGTTTTTGTATTGTCTTGAAAGAAAATGTTTAAAATGTAAAAAGTGTTTTATTGTTTTAGACTTCCAAGATCTACAAACATCTGAGAGATATGTATTTTTAGCATAGATATTAAATTCTGTTAGTTTCTGTTTTAGCCTGGGAACTGAAGTCAGGCGACAAAAAGTGATGTCATCCAAGCTAACCCAGCAGTAATATTTGATATTAATTTAAGAACTCTGTCAGAGAGAGACTGCATTTTGTATTTTGTTTTGGACCTAGCAGGAACATCCACTCATCATCATCATCATCATCTGCACTTGCCTTGCTGTAAGTAAGATTTAGGGCATAGTATCTCTCTCCTAAATATAGATAGGAATATAATAAAGATTAGTTTAGATGTTTTCTGTATTTATTTGAGACTGTCCTGCAATGTTGTTTTAAAATATTTCCTGTGATTTTGAACTCTGAAGTTATTGAGTTGATTGACTGAGTATTGTCTTGCTCTTTTATTATTTATTATTAAATATATTTAAACCTATCTTTGTGGCTGATATTTGTGAGACATATTTAAGTTACTGAAGTTCAAGCACACTCACGGAGCACAAGGCACGATGTAAAGCAGACAGCAGCTTTATTTCACACTCAAGAATATGAATGCTACAAATGTAAAAATGCATTTTTGTCCTGTAATACATAAACTTCATCAGATACAACTACAGTAAAAGCCCTTGACATATGTTGGTAAAATTAAATAATGATAGTGTTAGATACTGTATGTGGTAGTGCTTTATGTTTTTTTTGGTTCCTTGGTTAACAATTAACCAACTAAAAAACTTTTCTTATTTTTAACCAGGATTTACTGCCTTTATGACTTTGTCCATTAGATGTCACTATTCATTATTAAATTTACACACTTACTGATTTGGGATTTTAACTAATGTGAAATTATTTATGTTTTAACATAAATAGTAGGAACTATTTATTTTGAATACAGTTTATATTTTATATTGCTCCTATTTGGACTGCAGGACCATGAATTTTTATTTATACATATTTAATCCTTTAAGTGGTTTTGTTTAATTGACTGACCTAGGTTCCTTTTGGTTGAATGTTTTTTAAAACGCGTATATATGTCAAGGGCTTTTACTGTAGTTGTATCTGATGAACCTGTGAAAGCATTTCCCAGGAGTGAGTGAGTGTGTATGTGTGTGTGTGTGTGTGTGTGTGTGTGTGTGTATGTGTGTGTGTGTGTGTGTTTGTATATAAATTAAACCTCAAAGAGTGTGTGTGTGTGTGTGTGTGTCAGCTACTTGGGCAGGGACACAAGCCCTGGTTGGATAGAGAGGGTGCTGGAGGCTTTGGCTTGGCCACTCAGCTGAGATCTCAACCCTATAGCTGTGCGGGTGGGGAGTCTTATTGGGGATCTGGAGAAAGAGGGAGCAACCAGCCTCCATCTGACTGTCGTCACTGTGTGCTGTTAAGAGAAATTGCACTTTACTGTGTTTGTACTTGTCATCCTCCCAGTGTGTACGTCCCCTAGCTGTTGCCAGTGATGAGGATTGAGGCTCCTTGATTACTGGGCCAGTGCAGGGGCATCATACAGTGTATGATTAAAGTTCATGAAGTTAGTATTATTTCTTTTTTTTAACACCTTTATAATGAAAGACCGATGCTGGTAGAGTTTTTAGTAGAATCTAGAACAGAAGCTGCCATTAAAAAGGAATACTTAGTAGACCATAGAAAATATTGCGTGATAACTATAAGAATCAATCAGAAGAGGTTAGAAAGGATTGGGAGAAGAGATTGTATAAACAATTTACAAAGAAACAATGGGAGGATATATGTATGGCTCCCAAATATGCAACAAAATGTTGAAGATTTAGGATTTTTGCTTGGAAATATTTACATAGATAACCAAGTAGACTTCAAATAATTTTTCCTCAAGTAGATAACAAATGTTAGATGTGTAACTGGAAAGAAAGAGGTAATTTGGAACATATTTTCTGGGAGTTCAGTGAGTTGGTGTACTTTAAGGATTCCCTGTGGGATGCACTGTCTGAGATGCTAGGTGAGCAGATTGTTGTGATGAGGGAGGTGATTCTCCTGGGCTAGGATACAGAATCAGAATTCCCTAGACATGGTAAGACTTTGCTGTCTGTATGGTGGCTGCCAAAAAAGCAATTAATAGAAAATGGAAATCAGAGTCTAAACCAACTATATTAGAAATAGTGAATACAGTAACAGATAAAACAACTGAAATTGAGATCTTTAGAAAAGGGTAAATGAAGTCTACATAGGAAAAAATGGGGTTTGTGGGAACAATACATACAGGGGAGGAATGAGGTTTAAAAGAAGGTAGGACTTAAATGGGCTACACAATGTTTGACTAAAATGATAGGGTATATTAGAAGTGATATATAATGTTTGCAACTGGAAGTGTGTCAGTATGTTTTGTGATGTAAAATGCTTGCAACTAGGATTGTGTCGGTGTGGTTTGTTTTCATTTATATAAATGTATGATTGCATATGTTGTAAATGATGGTTTAGTAAAGATGTTTCTTGTTTTAAAAAAAAGTGGGCGAGAATTGAATAATTTATGTAATGTTGCTTAGGTTATATGATATATAGCTATATATGTGAAGCATAATGTTTGTTGCTTTTAACTTAATACAGTTTGATTACTTTTATAAAAGTGTAAATGTGCCTATGTCACAAGTATTGTTTCAGTCTTTGGTGTTAGCCAAAAGTGCTGTTTAGAGCACCCCAATGTGCCCAGAACTGATAACTCCTGCAACTCATTCGGAGTTACATGGACTGCTAGCATGTCTAAATACGACTGTAAATTCTTTTTTATGGGATCCATTGCTCCTACTATTATTGGAACTGTCTGGGCATCTTCCACATTCCTCTCATTTCTGTCTGCAAATCTTGTTATTTTATGACTTTGTGTGCGTTTCTCTCTCTGTCTATATATATATATATATATATATATATATATATATATATATATATATATATATATATATATATATATATATATATGAGATACTGTAACTATTAAGTGTAGCAATTTCGGTGATCAATGCTACTTTTTTCTTTTTTCGTTGACTACTATGTCTAGTTTTCTCACATCTGTTTTATTAATTACTAATGGGTGATCCATGTGATGTGCACTTCATCATTCTGTGTAATGCCTTGTGGTTCATATTTTCAGTGATTTCAGCTACTTCTGTATTGTAGTGTTTGAACAATCCCCAATAGAACAATCTTGACACATTATTGTGCCTTTCAGTGTCCAGGCCCTCTGCCATGAGAATTTCACTCCCAGCAGCAAGGTGTGTGACTGTTTCTAATTCTTTTTTTACAAACCTTGTTACTCTGTTTCTCCCACATGATGTTCATCGTGCATACAGCTGCAGTCATAACAGATGGGTTCTCCTGCTGTCAGGCGGGTCCTCGGTCGGCCGAATTCCAAAGTCTTGGTCCAGCGTCGGTTGTCGTCGCTTCTTCCCTGACGTCAGAGCGACAGGGGTATAAAAGAACCAGCCGACGCCATTTTCTTCAGTCTTTCTTGCCGTGCGGTGCCCGAAGCAGAAGCAGTTCGCAAGTGCCAGTCGGCCAGCTCCTGAAATTACGAAAATTTTGCAACCGAAGTCTTCTTGAAAGCTAAGTACCCGTTGGAAACTTTTCTTGCCTCAGACCGATGTCAGACAAAGTTAATAATTGTATTTCATGTGGGAAGCAAATACCGCATAAGGATTTCCATTCCCTCTATATTCCTTGTTTAGGCCCAGACCACGACGTCTTGGTCTGTCGTTTTTGTGCTACATTCAACAAACGCACCATTAAGCGTCGGGCAGAGTTCGCCCAGCATTATTTTGGCAAAAACTTTAACTATATTATGTCGTCGGATACTCCGACTCCAGTTTTGTCTAAAAAGCGCAAAGATAAGGACCAGCACACGAGGTTCACGGCCTCTACCGACACTACGCCAAAGCTGACTACACGTGGTCCGGTTCTCAGCGAGGCACCTACGCAGCCCCTGACTACCGATGACGCTTCCTTGGCAGTGTCTCCTGTGCCCGAGGTCGCAGGCTCCTCGGCCCACACCCCGACTACAGATACCGAAGCCACTCTTGGCGGTGAATCTCAAAATGTGGACAGGTCTACCTCCTCTCAAGGTGTCTTCAGACCTTCCTCTTTTTTTTTCCATCAAGGCTTTCACGAAGTCTAAAGCAGCCATGCATTCCAAGAGACAAGCTACACAGGGTCCATCTCCAGGCCCCATGCCTAAAAAACAGATGCTTAAAATGGCTGAGGATTTAATTACTCTTATCAGGGGTTCTCAAACCCCTGGACAAAAGGCCCAGAGTGGAGGAAGAATCCCCTCCTCTGATCAGGGCTCCATTATATCAGAGCACTCTGATGAACAGGAACATTCTTACTCCCCTTTTGAAGACTCTGATGCAGAGGAGTCCATTCCCTCTGTATCCCCCCCAGAGGATTACATATTTGGGGAAACTTTGCATACCTTAAGGAAACACTTCCACTGGGAAGGCCAAGATTATTCAGATTCCAAGAAAAGACTTAGGGAATTTCTCTTGCTACCTCAGCACAGGCCTCTGGCTATACCTCCTGTCTTGGACATACTAGATGATGTGTACTCGGAGGCCTGCCTTAACCCGGATTCTCTACCTCCAGCCCCAGTCAAGCCTGACAGGTACTACAGGGTTCCTGACTCACACCAATTTCTATACAAAAGCCATGCTGCTGATCCAGAAACTATCTCACAGGGCCCCAAGGGAATTAAGGCCTCCACTGCTAAAAATCCATTACCTTCCGAGAGAGATTCCAGATCCTTAGAAAGGTGGGGAAAAAGGTATATACCTCGGCCACCTTAACCATGAGGGCATTAAACTGTCAGTTCCATATGCTAAAGTACCAACAGTTTTTATTATCACAATTGAGAAGTAAAATGTCACAACCTGAACAACCAGACTTGAAGGAGTTGCAGGATTTGATGCATAGTGCAGAACAAGTGGGTAAACATACCTTACAATGTGGTTTTGATGCTCTAGAGGCCTCATGTAGAGCTGCTGTTACAGGATCAGTCATATGTAGACATGCCTGGCTCAAGGAACAAACCTTATCAGATCATGTCAAAGCTAAATTACTAGATGCCCCTCTGCAAAAGGATGTATTATTTGGTGCTAATGCTGAGGAGGTATTAAGGAAAATGGAGGAAAAGGCTAAATCAATGCAAACAGTGAAATATTTTCTACAGGTACAACCCCCACGTTTCAGTAGAAATTGGCCTTCCAAAAATTGGTCCTTTCCAGCCACGGACAGACCCCAAAGAGGTAGATACAGGCGCCCGAGGGGCAGACGGCAATCCTAAGGATCGTTTAGAGGCAGACAATGGCAAGCTCCTACACAAAGAGGTGGTGAGGATAACTCACAACCATTCAGAAAGCAAGCCCAATGATTTTCCCCTTTGCATGCCAAGCAAGACTCAAATGGCAGCACCCTTAGGCGGAAAACTGGCATTATTTTCAACAAATTGGCATATTGTCACAAAAGACAAATGGATCCTGGACATTATAAACAGAGGCTACAGATTCCATTTTCACACCCTTCCAAATATGAGAGGCATGCAAAACCTGCCACACAGTCAAAGGGCAGAGGCACAAAGACAAATTTCAGATCTCATAGACATGAAAGCTATTCAAGAGGTACCTACGCACGAACAAGGTCAAGGTTTTTATTCCAGACTATTCCTGGTACCAAGGAAGGGAAAAGATTGGAGACCTATTTTGGACCTATCCATCCTAAACACATTTCTGCTTGTACCAAAATTCAAGATGCTCACTCTACAGCAGCTTCTTCCCATGCTGGGCAAGGAATCTTGGCTGGTAACATTGGACCTCAAGGAGGCATACCTGCATGTCCCAATCAGACAAAATTGCAGAAGATACCTCAGATTTCTTGCAGGTTCAACCCATTATCAATTCTCTGCATTGCCCTTTGGCTTATCTACTGTGCCCTGAGTATTCACGAAATACCTGGCATCAGTAATTGCCTACTGCAGACTTCAAGGGATACAAATATACCCCTATTTGGACGACTGCCTGATCCAAGCGGACAGCAAGCACTTTCTTCTGAAACATCTGGCTTATGTAATAATGTTGAATTCTCTGGGATACACAGTCAACAAAAAGAAATCAAGGCTAATACCCTCTCGGAAAATAATTTTCCTGGGTGCCAACTTGGACACAAACACCCAGATGGCCTACCTCACGCCAGAGAAGCAGGGGCAACTAACTCAATACTTCAGAACACTAGCAAATTGCACCAGGCTGACTGCAAGGAAAATCCTGCAGGCTCTGGGATTCATGGCATCTTGCATCTTACTAATCCCATGTGCAAAGTTGCATATGAGGAAACTTCAATGGTACCTAAAACCTATGGTCTCAACACAGCCACAGTTTGGAAACAATAATACCACTAATTCCATGTCTTCAAAAGGAATTTCTGTGGTGGGCTCAAGCATGCCAAACAAACGCAGGTCTCTCATTCAGCAAGCCTCAAGCAAATCAAGTCATCACAACAGACGCCTCGGACTACGCCTGGGGCACATGACAGATCGGTGCATTCAGGGCAAATGGTCCCAAAAGAAAAGCACCTTCACATCAATCAAAAGGAAATGCTAGCAGTAATAAATGCTATTATAGCTTTCAAAGACCTTCTGCAACCAGGTCAACTATTGATAAGGACGGACAACACCACAGTAATGTGGTACATAAACAAACAGGGAGGAACCCATTCATACCCCCTATGCAGACTGGCCATGTCACTTTGGAACATGGCCCTGGACTTACAAATCAAACTACAAGCACAGTACTTGCCAGGCAAGGAAAACACACTGGCAGACAACCTAAGCAGAAATATGACAGATCCACATGAATGGAAGTTGCGTCCTCAAGTTTTTAGAGAGATAATTCAAGCATGGGGAAGGCCAGACATAGATCTCTTTGCCTCCCACAAAAATCACCAATTGACAAAATTCTGCTCAAGGATTTTTCATCCAAAGGCCTGGAGAGTGGACGCTCTCTCTTTCAGTTGGACATCAGTGACAGTTTATGCCTTCCCACCTCTTCCTCTGCTGCCCAAAGTTCTATTAAAAACCAGAGCAGACAGACCAAAGATGATTCTCATTGCTCCAGACTGGCCAAGACAACACTGGTACCCACTCCTGAGGAGCCTGACGCATTCCCCACCATGGACCCTGCCTCTAATGCCTCTTCTTCTGACTCAGCACAGCTTCAAAACTCTTCACAGTCAGCTTAAAATACTCAATCTAGCCGCATGGAAGATTCCTTAACATCACAACAGACCCTACTCTCCAAGGAGGTGCAGGATGTCATCTTGGAGGCCAGAAGGCCGTCTACTAGAAAATCTTACTTCACAAAATGGAAACGGTTTTGTGTCTGGAATGAGAAAAAGGGCCAGAATCCTGAAAAACTGAATTTACCTCAAATATTACAGTATCTAGCTGAGCTGCTAAGCAGTAGACTTTCATTCTCCTCCATCAAAATCCATGCCTCAGCCATTTCTGCAGAATACAACACTGATCCACCTTTATTCTCTCACCCCCTCTAAAGACAGTTCCTCAGAGGGGCTAAAATCTAAAACCCCCAAGGAAACAACCAATACCTGCTTGAGATCTCAATTTCATTCTAGAAAAGCTGACCTTGCCTCCTTTTGAGCCAGCTGCCTCATCAGTTTTGCAATATTTGTCCTGGAAAACAGCTTTCCTTCTGGATATTACCACATCTCGTAGGGTATTGGAACTACAAGCTCTCATGGCTGTGCAGCCGTTTATCATCTTCCATCAGGACAGAGTTTCCTTACGAACCAACCCGTCCTTTATGCCAAAAGTGGTATACAGGGTAGCTTTGAATCAGGCTATACACTTACCTACCTTTTATCCTAATCCTCAAAACAAAGGGGAGAGATTACTACATTCCTTGGACATCCACAGACAACTGCTTTATTATTTGGACAGAACAAAGCCTTTCAGAAAATCAGAACAGCTCTTTGTGTCCTATGCTATAGGAGCTCAAGGAAAGCCAATTTCCAAACAGACAATCTCAAAATGGATAGCCCACTGCATACGCTTTTGCTATTCTTTTCATGGCAAAACTGTACCTACAGGCATCAGATCTCACTCCACAAGGGCCACGGCTACCTCTGCAGCTTTTCTCAGAGGAGTTCCTACCAAAGATATTTTGGAAGCAGCCACTTGGAGTTCTGTGCATATCTTCTCCAAGCACTACCACCTTCCATTATACTCCAAATCTAGAGCGGGCTTTGCCACTGCAGTCTTGCAGGGCATTCTGGCTCCTCCTAGTTCCACCTAGTGCCTACCACCCCTTTCTTAGCTTTGGGATTCTACCCATCTGTTATGACTGCAGCTGTATGCACGATGAACATAGTACAGTTTTGTACCTACCATAAATGTAGATGTTCGAGTGCTAATACAGCTGCAGTCCAGGTTTCCCTCCCTCCTTCCCCTCTTGGGACAGGCCTATTGGCCAACACCTCCTCATGCAACCTGATTGGGGTATTCATTCTTGATGTATTTGCTTGCAATACTGTATTTTGATTATATGGCATTGCTTTATTACACAAATTTATGTATTGCCTTCCTTCTGGGGGCACCTGACATCTGGGTCCAGAAAAACTGAAGAAAATGGCGTCGGCTGGTTCTTTTATACCCCTGTCACTCTGACGTCAGGGAAGAAGCAACAACAACCGACGCCGGACCAAGACTTTGGAATTCAGCCGACCGAGGACCTGCCTGACGGCAGGAGAACCCATCTGTTATGACTGCAGCTGTATTAGCACTCGAACATCTACATTTATGGCAGGTACAAAACTGTACTTTCAGTGGACTTTGTAAACCAATGTGTATGTAGTCCAATATCCTGGGCTGCTATTATTAACCTGTCATCCTTTGGTTTCAACTCACCTTTCCTTAACCTTTTCTGCATCAAATCCTGATCAAGATGAGATTATTCCAGGAGACCTCGGTACTTGCCACTATATTTATGCTTTTTCCAGGTTTCTTTATTTTCATCTGATCCTTCTTCTTACATTCTTTCTTTTGTTTTTTGGTGCATTCAGTTGCTGTCTGATTTTTGTCTACTTCTGGTCTGATTTCCATTCCTGCTTGCCAGCTGAATGTTTCTGTTAAACTAAGCAGGGAGGTCATATTAGACTTTCTCTCCTCATGTTATAAAACATTCACTATGTTTGGATCTGAAAAGGTCAGCTGATATGTATGCAGTCCTGCGATTGCAGATCTATATATGTAAGTAATTTTGAGGTTTTTGTATATCATTTGATAAGCATAAAGTATTTTTTTTTTTTCTGTCCAGTTGATCCAATACCTTTTGAGACTAGTCAGTCACACCAAAACTGTAAGTTAAAACAGAAGAGCAAATTGCTTTATAGCTTGTACTTCATTCTTAGATGTTAAGGATGTTTTTAATAGTAGTTTTAGTCTTCTGAAGTATTCCATACTGAGTTACATTCATATTTGTTCATGTTTTATTACTGATCATTCATCGGTTCTCCGATATGTATGCATTCATCCCTGCTGAAGTTTCTTTATATCACACTTCTGTCCTACATTATTGTTTTCTTGGTACTACAACTTTCCTGCTTTAAATACATACTTCATCTGAAAAAGTTCTAACCACTTGCAGTTGTGCATTCAACTCCTCATCTGGTGAACTATACAGTCTTAAATCATCCACAAAAAAGCAGATGAGAGATCTTTAAGCAGGGTTGTTTTCTGAGAGCAAAACTGTAACCAATACGTAATATGTCAAATGTCGAGGTTAATGGGTTAAGGGCAATACCAAACAGCAGCAGTGACAAGAAATCACTCTGGAATATCCTCCTTTGAATCTTTATCCTTGGGATTTTAATTTACCCTTTGTCATGACTTAATTGCAAAGTGGGTTGCCACTGATGTTCTTCATCTCACATTGCTGCAGTCCTTACTTATGGGTAGTCCGCTGTCCTCGGTCGGCCCGAATACCAAAGTATTAGGCTGACGTCGGTCATGGGCGCTTAGATCTGACATCAGAGCGTCAGGGTATAAAGGCACATGACCGACGTCATATCCTCAGTCTTTTTTGCCGCATGGTCCAATGCAGAAGCAGCGTTGCAAGTGCCGTTCGGCGTTCTGAAATTTTTCGTTTTCGTTGTTTCAGACCGATACCAAGTTGGGCTAAGTACCCCGTTGGGGAATATTTTTGTTTTTTTTTTCTTGCCTCAGTTACTTACTGGATGTCAGAAAAAGTGAATAATTGTATTTCTTGTGGGAAACAGATACCGCATAGGGATTACCATTCCCTCTATTTTCCTTGTCTAGGCCCAGACCACGACGTCTTGGTCTGTCGTTTTTGTGCTACATTCAACAAACGCACCATTAAGCGTCGGGCAGAGTTCGCCCAGCATTATTTTGGCAAAAACTTTAACTATATTATGTCGTCGGATACTCCGACTCCAGTTTTGTCTAAAAAGCGCAAAGATAAGGACCAGCACACGAGGTTCACGGCCTCTACCGACACTACGCCAAAGCTGACTACACGTGGTCCGGTTCTCAGCGAGGCACCTACGCAGCCCCTGACTACCGATGACGCTTCCTTGGCAGTGTCTCCTGTGCCCGAGGTCGCAGGCTCCTCGGCCCACACCCCGACTACAGATACCGAAGCCACTCTTGGCGGTGAATCTCAAAATGTGGACAGGTCTACCTCCTCTCAAGGTGTCTTCAGACCTTCCTCTTCTTTTTCCATCAAGGCTTTCACGAAGTCTAAAGCAGCCATGCATTCCAAGAGACAAGCTACACAGGGTCCATCTCCAGGCCCCATGCCTAAAAAACAGATACTTAAAATGGCTGAGGATTTAATTACTCTTATCAGGGGTTCTCAACCCCCCCCTGGACAAAAGGCCCAGAGTGGAGGAAGAATCCCCCTCCTCTGATCAGGGCTCCATTATATCAGAACACTCTGATGAACAGGAATATTCTTACTCCCCTTTTGAAGACTCTGATGCAGAGGAGTCCATTCCCTCTGTATCCCCCCAGAGGATTACTCATTTGGGGAAACTTTGCATACCTTAAGGGAACACTTCCACTGGGAAGGCCAAGATTATTCAGATTCCAAGAAAAGACTTAGGGAATTTCTCTTGCTACCTCAGCACAGGCCTCTGGCTATACCTCCTGTCTTGGACATACTAGATGATGTGTACTCGGAGGCCTGCCTTAACCCGGATTCTCTACCTCCAGCCCCAGTCAAGCCTGACAGGTACTACAGGGTTCCTGACTCGCACCATTTTCTATACAAAAGCCATGCTGCTGATCCAGAAACTATCTCACAGGGCCCCAAGGGAATTAAGGCCTCCACTGCTAAAAATCCATTACCTTCCGAGAGATTCCAGATCCTTAGAAAGGTGGGGAAAAAAGGTATATACCTCGGCCACCTTAACCATGAGGGCATTAAACTGTCAGTTCCATATGCTAAAGTACCAACAGTTATTATTATCACAATTGAGAAGTAAAATGTCACAACCTGAACAACCAGACTTGAAGGAGTTGCAGGATTTGATGCATAGTGCAGAACAAGTGGGTAAACATACCTTACAATGTGGTTTTGATGCTCTAGAGGCCTCATGTAGAGCTGCTGTTACAGGATCAGTCATATGTAGACATGCCTGGCTCAAGGAACAAACCTTATCAGATCATGTCAAAGCTAAATTACTAGATGCCCCTCTAGAAAAGGATGTATTATTTGGTGCTAATGCTGAGGAGGTATTAAGGAAAATGGAGGAAAAGGCTAAATCAATGCAAACAGTGAAATATTTTCTACAGGTACAACCCCCACGTTTCAGTAGAAATTGGCCTTCCAAAAATTGGTCCTTTCCAGCCACGGACAGACCCCAAAGAGGTAGATACAGGCGCCCGAGGGGCAGACGGCAATCCTAAGGATCGTTTAGAGGCAGACAATGGCAAGCTCCTACACAAAGAGGTGGTGAGGATAACTCACAACCATTCAGAAAGCAAGCCCAATGATTTTCCCCTTTGCATGCCAAGCAAGACTCAAATGGCAGCACCCTTAGGCGGAAAACTGGCATTATTTTCAACAAATTGGCATATTGTCACAAAAGACAAATGGATCCTGGACATTATAAACAGAGGCTACAGATTCCATTTTCACACCCTTCCAAATATGAGAGGCATGCAAAACCTGCCACACAGTCAAAGGGCAGAGGCACAAAGACAAATTTCAGATCTCATAGACATGAAAGCTATTCAAGAGGTACCTACGTACGAACAAGGACAAGGTTTTATTCCAGACTATTCCTGGTACCAAGGAAGGGAAAAGATTGGAGACCTATTTTGGACCTATCCATCCTAAACACATTTCTACTTGTACCAAAATTCAAGATGTTCACTCTACAGCAGCTTCTTCCCATGCTGGGCAAGGAATCTTGGCTGGTAACATTGGACCTCAAGGAGGCATACCTGCATGTCCCAATCAGACAAAATTGCAGAAGATACCTCAGATTTCTTGCAGGTTCAACCCATTATCAATTCTCTGCATTGCCCTTTGGCTTATCTACTGCGCCCTGAGTATTCACGAAATGCCTGGCATCAGTAATTGCCTACTGCAGACTTCAAGGGATACAAATATACCCCTATTTGGACGACTGCCTGATCCAAGTGGACAGCAAGCACTTTCTTCTGAAACATCTGGCTTATGTAATAATGTTGTTGAATTCTCTGGGATACACAGTCAACAAAAAGAAATCAAGGCTAATACCCTCTCGGAAATAATTTTCCTGGGTGCCAACTTGGACACAAACACCCAGATGGCCTACCTCACGCCAGAGAAGCAGGGGCAACTAACTCAATACTTCAGAACACTAGCAAATTGCACCAGGCTGACTGCAAGGAAAATCCTGCAGGCTCTGGGATTCATGGCATCTTGCATCTTACTAATCCCATGTGCAAAGTTGCATATGAGGAAACTTCAATGGTACCTGAAAAACCTATGGTCTCAACACAGCCACAGTTTGGAAACAATAATACCACTAATTCCATGTCTTCAAAAGGAATTTCTGTGGTGGGCTCAAGCATGCCAAACAAACGCAGGTCTCTCATTCAGCAAGCCTCAAGCAAATCAAGTCATCACAACAGACGCCTCGGACTACGCCTGGGGGGCGCACATGACAGATCGGTGCATTCAGGGCAAATGGTCCCAAAAAGAAAAGCACCTTCACATCAATCAAAAGGAAATGCTAGCAGTAATAAATGCTATTATAGCTTTCAAAGACCTTCTGCAACCAGGTCAACTATTGATAAGGACGGACAACACCACAGTAATGTGGTACATAAACAAACAGGGAGGAACCCATTCATACCCCCTATGCAGACTGGCCATGTCACTTTGGAACATGGCCCTGGACTTACAAATCAAACTACAAGCACAGTACTTGCCAGGCAAGGAAAACACACTGGCAGACAACCTAAGCAGAAATATGACAGATCCACATGAATGGAAGTTGCGTCCTCAAGTTTTTAGAGAGATAATTCAAGCATGGGGGAGGCCAGACATAGATCTCTTTGCCTCCCACAAAAATCACCAATTGACAAAATTCTGCTCAAGGATTTTTCATCCAAAGGCCTGGAGAGTGGGCGCTCTCTTTCAGTTGGACATCAGTGACAGTTTATGCCTTCCCACCTCTTCCTCTGCTGCCCAAAGTTCTATTAAAAACCAGAGCAGACAGACCAAAGATGATTCTCATTGCTCCAGACTGGCCAAGACAACACTGGTACCCACTCCTGAGGAGCCTGACGCATTCCCCACCATGGACCCTGCCTCTAATGCCTCTTCTTCTGACTCAGCACAGCTTCAAAACTCTTCACAGTCAGCTAAAAACACTCAATCTAGCCGCATGGAAGATTCCTTAGCATCACAACAGACCCTACTCTCCAAGGAGGTGCAAGGATGTCATTTTGGAGGCCAGAAGGCCGTCTACTAGAAAATCTTACTCCGCAAAATGGAAACGGTTTTGTGTCTGGAATGAGAAAAAGGGCCAGGATCCTGGAAAACTGAATTTACCTCAAATATTACAGTATCTAGCTGAGCTGCTAAGCAGTAGACTTTCATTCTCCTCCATCAAAATCCATGCCTCAGCCATTTCTGCAGAATACAACACTGATCCACCCTTATTCTCTCACCCCCTCTTAAGACAGTTCCTCAGAGGGGCTAAAAATCTAAAACCCCCAAGGAAACAACCAATACCTGCTTGAGATCTCAATTTCATTCTAGAAAAGCTGACCTTGCCTCCTTTTGAGCCAGCTGCCTCATCAGTTTTGCAATATTTGTCCTGGAAAACAGCTTTCCTTCTGGATATTACCACAGCTCGTAGGGTATTGGAACTACAAGCTCTCATGGCTGTGCAGCCGTTTATCATCTTCCATCAGGACAGAGTTTCCTTACGAACCAACCCGTCCTTTATGCCAAAAGTGGTATACAGGGTAGCTTTGAATCAGGCTATACACTTACCTACCTTTTATCCTAATCCTCAAAACAAAGGGGAGAGATTACTACATTCCTTGGACATCCACAGACAACTGCGTTATTATTTGGACAGAACAAAGCCTTTCAGAAAATCAGAACAGCTCTTTGTGTCCTATGCTATAGGAGCTCAAGGAAAGCCAATTTCCAAACAGACAATCTCAAAATGGATAGCCCACTGCATACGCTTTTGCTATTCTTTTCATGGCAAAACTGTACCTATAGGCATCAGATCTCACTCCACAAGGGCCGCGGCTACCTCTGCAGCTTTTCTCAGAGGAGTTCCTACCAAAGATATTTTGGAAGCAGCCACTTGGAGTTCTGTGCATATCTTCTCCAAGCACTACCACCTTCCATTATACTCCAAATCTAGGCGGGCTTTGCCACTGCAGTCTTGCAGGGCATTCTGGCTCCTCCTAGTTCCACCTAGTGCCTACCACCCCTTTCTTAGCTTTGGGATTCTACCCATCTGTTATGACTGCAGCTGTATGCACGATGAACATAGTACAGTTTTGTACCTACCATAAATGTAGATGTTCGAGTGCTAATACAGCTGCAGTCCAGGTTTCCCTCCCTCCTTCCCCTCTTGGGACAGGCCTATTGGCCAACACCTCCTCATGCAACCTGATTGGGGTATTCATTCTTGATGTATTTGCTTGCAATACTGTATTTTGATTATATGGCATTGCTTTATTGCATAAATTTATGTATTGCCTTCCTTCTGGGGGCACCTGACATCTGGGGCAAGAAAAACTGAAGAAAATGGCGTCGGCTGGTTCTTTTATACCCCTGTCGCTCTGACATCAGGGAAGAAGCGACAACAACCGACGCCGGACCAAGACTTTGGAATTCAGCCAACCGAGGACCCGCCTGACGGCAGGAGAACCCATCTGTTATGACTGCAGCTGTATTAGCACTCGAACATCTACATTTATGGTAGGTACAAAACTGTACTTTCAGTGGACTTTGTAAACCAGTGTGTATGTAGTCCAATATGCTGGGCTGCTATTATTAACCTGTCATCCTTTGGTTTCAACTCACCTTTCCTTAACCTTTTCTGCATCAAATCCTGATCAAGATGAGATTATTCCAGGAGACCTCGGTACTTGCCACTATATTTATGCTTTTTCCAGGTTTCTTTATTTTCATCTGATCCTTCTTCTTACATTCTTTCTTTTGTTTTTTGGTGCATTCAGTTGCTGTCTGATTTTTGTCTACTTCTGGTCTGATTTCCATTCCTGCTTGCCAGCTGAATGTTTCTGTTAAACTAAGCAGGGAGGTCATATTAGACTTTCTCTCCTCATGTTATAAAACATTCACTATGTTTGGATCTGAAAAGGTCAGCTGATATGTATGCAGTCCTGCGATTGCAGATCTATATATGTAAGTAATTTTGAGGTTTTTGTATATCATTTGATAAGCATAAAGTATTTTTTTTTTTTCTGTCCAGTTGATCCAATACCTTTTGAGACTAGTCAGTCACACCAAAACTGTAAGTTAAAACAGAAGAGCAAATTGCTTTATAGCTTGTACTTCATTCTTAGATGTTAAGGATGTTTTTAATAGTAGTTTTAGTCTTCTGAAGTATTCCATACTGAGTTACATTCATATTTGTTCATGTTTTATTACTGATCATTCATCGGTTCTCCGATATGTAAGCATTCATCCCCGCTGAAGTTTCTTTATACCACACTTCTGTCCTAGATTATTGTTTTCTTGGTACTACAACTTTCCTGCTTTAAATACATACTTCATCTGAAAAAGTTCTAACCACTTGCAGTTGTGCATTCAACTCCTCATCTGGTGAACTATACAGTCTTAAATCATCCACAAAAAAGCAGATGAGAGATCTTTAAGCAGGGTTGTTTTCTGAGAGCAAAACTGTAACCAATACGTAATATGTCAAATGTCGAGGTTAAGGGCAATGCAAAACAGCAGCAGTGACAAGAAATCACCCTGGAATATCCTCCTTTGAATCTTTATCCTTGGGATTATAATTTACCCTTTGTCATGACTTAATTGCAAAGTGGGTTGCCACTGTTTCTTAGTCACTGTAATGTAATTGATCAGCGTAGGATGTATCTTGTACATCTGTAAATACTTCTTTATCCATGAATGTGTGACACTGTCAAATGCTTTTTTTTGTAATATATCCATGTCATACTTGGATTCTTCCCCTTTCTTATAATTCCCTATTATAGCTTTATTTAGCGACAAATGGTCCTTTGTTCCATATGACTTTCTTTTGTTACCCTATTGTTCAATTGCCATGATTGAATTTTCTTCTAAAAGGCTATTAACTCTGTCCGAGTTTCCAATATATGATAGCACATGGGTAAGTAAATTTGCCAATGTCACTAAGATGGGGAGGGTGGTATCGTTAGAAATATGTATGATCATAATAAATTGAAAAATTATTTAGACGTTTTATTCCAGTGGGTCCTGTGAGGGATTTAGGATATACTGTGAGTGATGCTTTGGACTTTGAGGATCATATCAAGACAGCTGGGATAAAATATTGCATATTCTTCTAAAAAACACTTTGAGGAGTGTCAGTAGCAGAGAGCAGGAAGTGTTGCTTTAGCTTTTACTTCTACCACATGGCCTGTTATGGAATAGTGTGGGGCTTTTTACCTCTACAAGGTGGCCTGTTATGGAATAGTGTGGGGCTTTTGGTTGTCATAATGCTTGCAAAACAGACTTGAGAGACTCCAGAAAATAGTCACTAGGTAGGTGGGAGGATAAAAAAAAAAACAGTTATAAAGAGAGGTTGGAGACTTTTTCCCTGTACTCGGATGGCTATAGGCTTTTAAGAGGTGACTTAGTTCTTGTGTACAAATCACTAAGAAATAAGTTGTTAGCAGCCTCTGTTGGTGTTACATTTTTGGTGCATAGTATCAATTCCAGGAATAGCAATCGATGTGAGAGACTGCGAGATAATAAAACATCAGTTAAAAGCAGGTATTTTCACATAGAGTAGGAACATTATGAAACTCTGTCTTTATATATATATATATATATAAGAGAAGCTGTTATGTCAAACGTTTTAAGTTCCTGACTGATGAATGGTATAAAACTGTTGTTTCTCTTCCTGGACACACTGTTAGAAAACACTTAAAAGGCTGCTTGGAGCCCAGAGTTTGAATTTCTTCTACACCAAACGTAGGAATAAGGCAACAAATTTAACTAATAATGGAGCAGACATGTCATAGAGATTCAGAGAAGAGAATGGACTTTGTCCTGATTAAGAAAGCATTTAGTGGGGATATTTTACATGTATAAACTACAGTGTTGTGCCAAATTCTGGACCCAAGTGACAGGTGACCAGGAAAGATACAGGTAAGGGTAATGGAGTGGAAGAATGAAGGCTTCATGAAAATGTTTAGATATGAAGTAGATTTCTTTTTTTTCACCTTCACAAAGTGTATATTTTAACATACAAACAGAAGTACATTTAATACGGTTGTAAATAGCAGCAGTATAATTATAAAGAAAAAGAACTAGTCTTTTTTTCCAAGGGGAAAGTGTGTGTGTGTGTGTGTGTGTGTGTGTGTGTGTGTGTGTATATATATATATATATATATATATATATATATATATATATATATGGGTCTATATGACTTGGTCGACAGTTCATTTGGTCGACAGTTCATTTGATCGACAAGCATTTTAGGTGGGGGGCTTCACCCCCCACACCCCTCCTAACTATATATATGAACTCCAGGGTCACACAACATTGGGGAAGGGGGCAAATGCTTGTCGATCAAATGAACTGTCGACCAAATAAACAGTCGATCATATGAACTGTCGACCAAGTCATATAGACCCATATATATAGATATATATATATATATATATATATATATATATATATATATATATATAACATGTGTGTGTGTTTTTTTTTATGTATATATACATATACATATGTATATGCGTGTCTGTGAGATATTAACTAAAACAAGGAAATGAACTGCAGCCACAAATGCAGAAGCAGTGTGGTGAATACAGTAAAAAAGTAAACAGACAAACCGACGTATTCTTGCACAAGAAACAGTCGCTTTAAAAAAATAAAATTGACTCTGATGATGCATGGATTGTAAAAGGCGAAAGCGCCAAGTCTCTGGTGATTTTATTTTATTAAAGCGGCTATTTCTTGTGCAAGAACACGTTGGTTTGTCTGTTTACTTTATTAACTAAAACAAATTGTTGTACTCCAGAGACTAAAGTTCAGTGTAGTAAGTAGTAAAGAAAAGTTTTGTAAAATCTTACCATAACCTTAGATGTCCTTCTCTTCCATGTTGCAGTATTCATTACAGTTGGAGATATGCTGCCTGCAGCTGCCGTATCTCCAGCCATTATACCAAAGTTTTCATTTAAGGGGTACGTGCGACGTAGCATGTGAGGGCCGTAAACCAACGTCGGCTATGAATGTGATGTCTGCATGTACCCAAGTCAGGACCGACTGCCACAGAAGGTAAAGCTGAGATCAATAAGCATTAGTGTATTAAAAAAATTGAACCCCAGTAGTATTCCAGCTGAGCAAGACCATTAGCAGGGAGCCTGTTGTGGTAGCCAGAAGGCTCTACCTGTTGTGGTAGCCAGAAGGCTGTACCTGATGCCTTTAGTAAAAACGATATATGGGATACCACCACCAAAAAACACTCCTACTTTGTATATCACCCTAATAGAACCAAGTAAGAAAATAGGGGAGGAGGGAGGGTCTTAATACTGCAACATGGAAGAGTAGGACATCTAAGGTTATGGCAAGATTTTACACAACTTTTCTATATCCTTCTATTCTCACGTTGCAATATTCATTACAGTCGGGAGAGTACCAAAGTTATTGGGTAGACCCTGGGGTGGTTGGTGTCGGTGTGGAGTCTAGTAGACCCTAGAGTACAGATCTGGCAAAGCCAGCACTGGATCTGAAAATTAGATCCGGTTTGTAATGTTTGGAAAAAGTGTGTACAGAGGACCAGGTAGCTGCCTCCAGAGTAGAGGCATGATCTAGGCCTTTGAAAAAAGCTGCAGAAGAGGCTGCTGCTGTAGTGGAATGAGCCTTCACTTTTAAGGCAAGGGTTTGCCATGGAAGTCATGGCAAAAGGAGTTTGGCTTAGAAATCCAAGAAGCAATGGTCTGTTTAGCGACTGCTTTCCCTACAGCTCTGGGGTGAAAAGAGACAAAAAGCTGATCTGATTCCCTGATGGACTTAGTTTTGTCCAGGTCGAATCTAAGCTGCCTGTGAACATCTAAGGGAGTGAAGCCTCCTTTCTGCGGAATTTTGAGGCTGCGAAAGAAAATAGGCAAGTTGATAGATTGATTTAAGGAGAGCTCATTCACTACTTTAGGCATGAATGAAGGATTAGTCCTCAAGGAGACCCTGTCTTTGTGGAAAATGAGGTAGGGTGGAATGGCCATGAGGGCTTGGAGTTCTGAGACCCTTCTGGCTGATGTCAGAGCTACTAACGGAATGATTTTCCAAGAACAGAACTTAAGAGAGGCAGAATGGGCTGGCTTGAAGGGAGGCATAGTCAATTTTTCCAATATAAAATTAAGGTCCCAAGGAGGAGGCACTAGCTTCCTGGGAGATCTGATATGTAAAACTCCTCTAAGGAACAGCTTTACCTCTAGGCTGGATGATAAAGCTGGAATGATAGGCAGACAAGCAGAAATTGCATATAAATGAACCTTAATGGAAGAGTAGGATAGGCCAGATTTAAGGACCATAGGAACTGAAACTGTTAAGGGGTCCTGTACCTTTTTGGAACACCACCTGGAAAAATGTTTCCATTTTTCAATGTAATTCTTTCTATTGCTAGGTTTCCTGGCCTCCTGCAGGACTTTGAGTACATCCTCTAAATATTGGTGGTGAAAAGGGATCAAAAGTTTATCAACCACAAGGTTAAGTTGAGGTTATCCAGCTGTGGGTGGAGCAGTGATCCCTTGTGTTGTGTGAGAAGGTTGATTCTGTGTTGTAGTTTCTAGCTAGTTGAAATAGAAGAGGGGACCAATGCTGTCTTGGCCAAAAGGGTGTCATCAGTAAGATTTTGGGTCTGTCTTTCTGAATTTTCAGTAAGACTTTTTGAATTAGAGAGAACGGGGGAAAGGCGTATAAGTGCATCTTTCCTCAGTGGAATGAGAAGGCATCCACCCTCCATGCCTGTGGGTGGGGAAACCTTGAGCAGAAGGGGGTAGCTGTCTGTTCTGGGAGGAGGCAAACAGATCTGCTTCTGGGATGCCCCATCTCTGAACAAAGTCCAGGAACACTTCCCTGTGTAACATCCATTTGTGAGAAGGTGCCATGGTTCTGCTTAGAGTATCTGCCAGTATATTTTCTGAGGTTGGAATATGCACAGCCAGTAAGTGAAGAGACAGTGAGCTGGCTAGATTCCAAATCTGGATAGCTAGGGAGCATGGGGGGAGGGTAGGGCTTTGTTCCCCTTGCTTTTTGACATACCACATCACAGTCATGTTGTCTGTGATGATTCTCAATGTGCCTTTTTGAAGAAGCTGCTGAAAGGTCTGCAGAGCCAGAAGCAAGGCTCTCATTTCCTTTCTGTTTATGTGGTCTTGCATTATGATGGGAGACCTCCTGCCTGTGCTTTGTGCTGAGTGTGATTGAGGTGCAGCACCGCTCCCCACCCCAGGTATGAGGCATCTGTGAAGAGGTGCTGAACTGGGTTTGGGAAGTTTCAGAGGAACCCCTAGACTGAGTTGAATTTGAGAGATCCACCAGCTGAGTTCTTTTTTCAGACATGGCAGAAAAGGAAAGGTTGTCTCTAGAGAGTGATTGTGTTGGCACCATAAAATTTTCAGATACAACTGGAACTTCCTCATGTGGAGTTTGGCTAATGGAAGCATGTGAATAAGTGAAGCCATATGGCCAAGGAGCTTCAGGAACTGCTTGGCAGATAGAGAGAGGAAGTTGAGCACAGAATAAAGATAGTGACGCAAGCTGTCTATTTTCAGTTGGGTATGCAAACAATCATTGGACATGTCATAGCCTGCACCCCAGAAAGACAATGTCTTGCATGGGATAGAGATGAGACTTTTGCAGATTTAGAGTAAACCCGCAAGTTTCCAGAATTTGGATACTCTTCCATCAAGGATCAAGGTGTGAGGGTCCCTATGAAGGATTAGAAGATCGTCCAGATATGGGTAAATCTGGATCCCTAGTAATCTGCAGTGAGTGATCGGAGGTGGTTGACACTTTGTAAAATCTCAGGGTGCAGTGGATAAGCCAAAAGGCAAAGCAGAAAAATGAAAATGTGAGAAGCCCACTGCAAAATGTAGAAACTTTCTGCAGGAGAGGTGAATTGGAATATGCATATAGGCATCTTTTATGTCCATCGAGACCATGAATGCCTGAGGAGGGATAAGAGGCAGTAAAGTTTGAAGAGAAAGCATCTTGAATGTGGGATTCTTGAGGAAGATGTTGATGTAAGACAAGTCTAAGACTGGTCTCCAGGGACCATCTTTTTTTTTTAGGTACCAGAAACATCCTGGAGTAGAATCCTCTTCCCTTTTGTTCTGGTGGCACCAATTGAATGGTGACTTGTGAATCGAGCTGTGTCAAAATTGGAGAAAACAGCTGAATCTGTGGCTTTGGAAGTTGAGCCAAGCCTTGGAAAGGCAGTAGGGCCCAACAGCAAGAAGTATCCCTGTTGGATAATGGCTAACACCCACTGGTTGGAGGTAATTTTATGCCATTGAGGAAGGGAAGAGTGTGAGACGAAGAGATAGATGGTTTAGAGAGTGCAGAGGATCTGAGTCACCAAAGGGGGAGATCTATCCTGGGCTGGCTTGGTTTAAAGGAAGGAGTAGAAGCTGCAGAAGACCGGGAAGCAGAGGATTGCCTAAATTGTCTGTGACCCCTGACTTGGTGGAAGAGGGAGTAGACCATCTCCTAACAAAGGAAGTTTTCTGAGGGCACTTCCTATGGTACTTGGGAATAGATGAGACAAGAAGGTGCTTTAAGTTCTGGAGTTCCTTACCTTTCTCCTGTAAGGATTTCAAAAGCTCAGCAGATGCAGCCCCAAACAAAACAGAGTTGTCTAGAGGGGCATCTAAAAGTTTGGCCTGGAAGTCAAGAGGTGAAAGCTGAAGCTAAGCCATGAATATCTACGAAGGACAGAGGCAGAAGCAGTGGATTTAGATGAGGCTTAAACAGCATCATAGGTACATTTGATGGAGTGTCTGGTAACTTGGGATGCTGTGGAAAGCAAATTAGAGAGTTGAGATTTTGAGGGGGAATCTGACATTTCAGATACCAAAGAAAACGCCTTAGCCAGATTGTCTAGTACGAATCTGGCCATATGTGTTTGGTAGTTTAATGCCCTAGTAGAAAGGGTAGAAGAGGTATAATTTTTTTTACCCTGCCTGTCCATGAATCTACTCACCCTGCCAGTAGGAAACAAGGAGGAGGAAGGTAACTGCCTGGAAGTTTTGTCTGCAGACACTGCTATAACAGCTGGATCTGCTGGAGAAACTGAGACTGACTGGGAACTTTATAAAACCTGTCAGGTCTCTTAGAAGCCAGAGGTTGAGACTCAGGAGTTTGAGAGGCTGCTAAGAAGGCATCCAGATATGCTGGCTGAGCAGGTGGGCCAGCAGAAGGGGAAGGCTGATCCATCTGTAGGAGTTCAACATTTCTCTTTTTTTTGTGTCGGAGATTTCTGAAACCTCCCTCCAAAAATGTTGTCTCATTAAATTAATAGTGTCTCCAAAGGAGAATTCCTCCACTGGGGAGTCAGGTGCCAAGGAATCCTCCTCCTGGGCAACAAAATCCTTGGGGGATTCAATTTGTGAGGAGTAGGAGAGGAATTCGACAGAAGATGAAGAATCCTCCTCAGATTCCACAAGACAGGGCTCAGAAACAGGGGGAATAGGCTATGAGGGTTGAGAAGGCTGGGACAGCTGAAAAGCCTGAAAGGCCTTGAATAGATTTTGAGAGAGAACTTCCCATTCTGAAACTGGAGGGGGAGTGGAGTGTTTAAGCTTTTGCTTCTTTTTAAGAGAGGCAGGAGATTAAGTAGGCTGCAAGGCCAATGTCGGAGTTTTAGGCGTAGGCTCGGGAGGCCTATTGGAAACAGAGAGCCATGGTTCCTTTGAGCCATCAGGCCCTGATGGCTCACCAACCTCAGTGGACATATTTAGATTTTCCTCTGAACTGGCATCCAACCAAGGTACCCAGTTCTGAAGGAAAATCCAGTGTCCAAGGAATCTCCAGGTTCTCACTCCCCTCAAAAGATTTGATGGATGTCTGAGGTGCAGAAAGCATCTCAGGCCTAAGTCTTTTGGCCTTCTTTTTCGGTGGCTCTTCCGACGGATGACCCGAACTCTCCATACCTAAGGCCAGACGTCGTAACCTTTGATTCTCTAAATAAAGTTTCAACAAAGCTAACCAGCTTCTAAGGGGGGACGAACGTTTGGCGAATATCACAGTTTTTATAATCATGCTGTTCCCCCAAACAGAATACACATTGATCGTGAGAGTCCTTGTAAGGTATCTGTCTTCCACAATCACACTTGCCCTTCCTAGAAGTCATGAAAAGCTGGAATACAGTCAAAGGCTAACAGAGGGAATAAAAATTTCAACTTATCTGTAAGTGGACAGTCTTCGGAAAAAACGGTAAAATGCTGAAGGTGGCGATTGGACGTTTAACGATCTCTGCGGCAGGAAAGTTCTGACTTTGGTACATGCAAACGTCACATTTATAGCCGATGTTGGTTTATAACCCTTGCATGCTACGTCACACGCACCCCTTAACTTAAGACTTTGGTATACTGGCCAGATGTACGGCAGCTGCAGGCAGCATATCCCCACCTGTAATGAATACCGCAACATGGGAATAGAAGGACATCATATGTGATATACTACAAGCAGATTTCTAAAAGATGCTTCAAGATAAGCCCGGCAGTTGGTGTAAGTGAGATGGACAGGCAGTGAGATTTTCCTGAGTGATGACAGTGGTATTCTTTGGATTTAGAAGTAAACACAGGCCTAGAGGATTTGTTTAATGCTACTTAAAGTTGGCTTTCATTGTTTAAGAATGAGGTAACAGTGAGCGATAGCAGATAGTGAAGGGAAAAATGACTGACTTTACCAAATGCAAATCTTCCTTCCATGGTTCTTTAAAAGGACAACTGACTTGATATGCTCTCTAATAGGACTAGAAACGGCTAACAATTTTTATAATGTATTAAGTTAATCTTTCTATTGTACACCTACTGTGAGACATTCTTATTATTTTTTATAATCTTGCACTCTCCCTGTAAACAAATGTAAAATAAAATAAAAGTTAATGAGAGAAGGAGAAAGGTATTTGCTGGTCCTATATGGCATAGTTTTGGTCTTTAGAAATTTATACAAAGTTTGTTGTTTGATAACCAGTTAATTTTTAAAACAAGTAGTTTTTTTTTTTCCTGGTAGATTTGTTGAAAGAAGAAGAAAAAAAAACAGAAAAACATGTGGCTAGTTATCCGCATAGATTTGTTTTATGCATAGGCTGTAGTAATGATATGTAAGAAGACGATGAACAGAATAGGCCTTTAAACTGATCCTTCTAAGTTGTTTTGGTTAGATAATCAGACAGGTGTTGTGAAGATCTGTTATGAGCCTTTAATTCTTAGAGAAATAAAGGATGTGAAATGGATCAAAATCCTTCATCATAACAGCAATCAGTACTCTCTTAAATTGTCCAAGATATGCCATACTTGAGGAATGTCAATCTAAAGGAAAGGAATGTTGTTGGTAGACTATATCCTCTTCAAAGACTTTCTGTTACAAAGCCATTGTTTTGCAATTATTGCTTCACTTGTGATGAGTTGGCTTTTGTAAGATTTTTGAAAGATGTAGATCTGATGGATTCTGGCCAGTTCTTAGTGCCTAATTAAAGGATGGGAGTTATGACTGTGGCCTTTGAAGAGCCTTGGTAAGATGTCAGTTTCTAGTGAAATGTTAATGTTATGTCAGGGAGAGATACTGATGATAGTATTACAGGCTCTCAGGAACTTCAAATGCAGTCTGTCAGAGCCAGGTTGACCAGAATACACAATGTTCCTTAATCAAATATTAACTTTTTAAAGGGCACTTTTTAAGAGAAACCAAGAATCATTCCATAATTTTTGTAGTGAATTTTGTGTGTTCAGACCATTATTCTGTGAGCTTTAACTGAAAGTAAAGAACTGAGGTGTCAGCAGTATCAAATTGAAAAGAATCAGCTTGATCATTTCTCTGAAATGAAATGTCTTGATTATGGTTAAAATTTCCTGTGAAATTATTGAAATCCAGACAATTTTGAACTATTGAAAAGGCAGGCAGATGTGAACAAAATTTTTTCTTTCTGTATGCCTTTTACCACTGTGCCTGCTGACCATCCAGCACTCCCTTTCCAGCCTGACATATTTATTATCCCATTCTAGTATCCCCCCTGTAAGGGTGAAAGCTGAACATAGTGGACTGTGATACAAGCAGCCTCAGATTTGTGCCCTTGTCGCCATACTAGCGGTGAGTGCATATATATATATATATATATATATATATATATATATATATATATATATATATATATATATATATATATATATTATGGCCCTAAGCCTTCAGTTGGATAGGGAATAAGTAATCTACCTCAATCTGATACCCTCTATGCCCTTTTATGCAGTTGCAATAGCTCCTGTGTACCTGTGAAGATGGCTACACTACACAGTTCCTTTCTGGCCCACTCATCCAAAGTACAAGCCATCAGTAGACCTTTATTACTCTATACCAACAGAGCAGAAACAGGTGGAAATATTTACCTAAAAACAGAATTGGATCTGGTGGGCTATTGAACAAGCTGAGAGGAAAAATACTTCTACAAGAAATTGAGTGTTTATGTAGAAAGCTTAAATGAAAGTTTGTTTACCAACAGTGTGCATGTCTTAGTTTCTTCCCATATGAACTGTTGTAATGACGTTACGTATAAGGCTTCCAAACTCAGCATTTGACTATTTCTAGCTGCAGCAGAATTCCTTAGTCTGGATTTTCAGTGGGGTACAGTGGTATCGAGATTCCTCATTGGCATCATATTATGCCAGTTTTGCACAGCCTTTTAATTAAATATCATGTCATCTTTAAAGTCCTTCATTTAGTCTGTCTAGCCATACACAATTTGTGACTCTCTGGTGTCGTGGAGCTGCCAATCTACTATTGGCTGTCATAGACTTTTCTTTCAACTAACGTTTCGGGCTGCTGATCTTTCCAGGGTTAGAGCTGGAGTTTTCTATTTATTTATTGTTTCACTTAACAGGGTCTGTGCCTTTGTAATCCACTGCAGAACTGGCTAAAGATATCTCCTATGCTTAGCAGTTTTAAGCAAGCATTAAGAACTTACCTTTTTGGCTTGGTGCAGAATGACTAGCTTTGCCTTGGATATTGAAATACACATCTTCTTCCAGTCATCTTTTACTTACAATTGTTTGTATGTTTCTGTTTTTACTCTTTCTGTATAACTTTTGTTTTGCATCACGACAAATTTGATAGGCACTTGAATAAATCTGAACTTTTGAAGAATTATGCAAAGTTACAAGCAGTCATGTACAGCAAAGAAAGCTGCCAGCTGTGCAAGGGGAGAATGGTGGAGGAATTTATATTAGATCAATATTGTTTCCTCTCAGGAACTTGGAAATTTGCCACCAGATCAGTGGCAGTGGGTGATAGGTAAGGGAATGGATTTGTCAGTAAGTAAGACAATCACGCTGCTTGTTTCAGCGATGGGCCTTTAGGATGCAGGATATAATTTCTAGACTGGTAGTGGAATTACCATAGTTAAAATTTATAAATACATTGTTACCACCACTCTCAAGACCGAGTACAGTTCTGTTTATGATCACTAGTAGTAAGTCAGGAAGAATAATGCATATACAGTAAACTCTCAGTTAACCAGAACCGAAGCAACCAGAAAAATAAAAAATCAAAGAAATACAGTACAACTTTTATGTGTTGCACTTTGTCACCCCCCCCCCCCCCCTGCAGAAACAACCCTTATGTTTTATGAGTTTAAGAGTTTTAAAAAGTAAGACAGGTCCAACCTAAGAACAAGTCAAACCAAATAAATAGTATAGGGTATAGTATTAGTCAGGCCTATTTTTAATAGTAACTCTCAAGCAACCAGAACCTACAGTTATCCAGCATCTACCAATCCCCATGGGTGCCAGTTAACTGAGAATTTACTGTATTGTTTAAGCTTAGCTGTAAAACAGTAATGAAGGAGATGTTATTTCCAGCATGCATATACCGATATAATGCTGTGTTGGTCATTGTTGTTCTGTCTTTACACGTTTTCCAGAATATTCTTGTGCCAATGTGTTGTTAATGGTTATGAGCCTGTACAGCACTGTGATCTTGTGCTTCAGTTTTCATTTACTTTGACTATAATGTGTTTGAATCAAAATGCCTTGTAATAGTACTTCTATCTCCTTTTTGCAGCTACATGACAAAATCACTCTACACTGTTAGGAAATATGCTTATGGGTAGAATTCATACACTGGTTTCTGGTACTGTATGCTGGTATAGTATTGATATAATTTCCTCATACCTAAGCTATGAAAGCCACCCTGTAATACCACAGACTGTCATTGCTACAGTTTGTGCATACATGAAGACAGTTGTCTAGGAAGCTCTCTCTTTAGTTAGATGATCCATTTACATAAGTAAGCAGTATGCCATGAAAGAGTAAGCATGCATTGCAGAAAGGTAGGTGCAATCTTTGAATTGCTGACCAGGTTAGTCTCACTAGGCTAGTGGTCTATTTTCGGGGAAGACCTGAGGTGGTATTAATACTAATAGGGTAAATTGGCCAGAGTACTGGGAACTTTCCTATTCTTTTCATTGGTGCGCTGAGTTCTTTTACATCCGTCTGAGGTACCACTTACTCAAGCAAAGCGGACCTCATTTTATCATCTCATCTGAAGGGTAACGTAGTGCATCAACACCATTATGCTGCTCTTCAGTGTCAACAGTCCATCTACCTACTATGGGACTAGAACCCATAATATTCTGTACCAAATATGAGTCTGCTACCTGTTGCACCACTGACACTGCTGGAGTGTAGTTGAATACAAAGCTCTCAAATGTCTGGAATTACCCAGACTATCCAGATTTTTGCTTCATATTTTTAGTCTGTTACTCATAAAATTTGCGGTTTTCCAGCAAATCATTGAGGATTGATATCACTCAGTGAGAAACACTTCAGTTTCGGAGTTAATAGTGTAGTGTGTTTTTCTACCAACTTTCTGTTTGTAAAAGCAATATTTAAGGTCTGTCCGTCATTTTGAATCATTGTTCCCCATTACTTTTGTCATTCTCCAGAATTTTTGTCATAAGATGTTTAGAGGTATAGTCATATATACTATGAAGTGGATGTACTTACACATTGCTGTTTTGAAACGAAAATGAATGTGGCATGGACTTAATTAAAAGACATAAAAATAAGCTATTATGCATTTGTCTCATTCCTAAGTAAAAAAAAAGTTGCTGTTCCCTGCCAAATTATCTAACAAATAAAAATATAATGAAGGCATATGTTGTTTATAAGACAGACTTGAGTTTCATTTCAAGACATATGTTCCCTAGTGGAAATATGCTCAGCACTTTAAAACATGCCAAGTTGTTTTCTTCTTTTGATGGGGAAATGAAAAATTTTACCTGAAAATATGTTCTTTGATGTGTTTGTTTACGTGTATACTGTGTAGGTGTATGAATGATGCACACATTTTGTTACAAAAGAGATATATAAACGTACTCAGCACTTTGTTGGTAATACAGTTCAATATGCTGGAAGGACTTCACATAATTAAACATTTTTCAGTATTATTTTTCTTTGCAAGCAGAATGCAATCGTATAAGTCGGGAATACTGCTATTAAAAAAAAAATGCTAAGGTTTTGTGATGCATTGTTTTATGAGTAAAGTGATGAAGAAACAGGTGGTCTGCAGTATTTAGAATGAAATCTTTTAAAATGTTGTTGATATTAATTTATTATTTTTTATTTGCAATAAAAGCAGCATCAGGATGTGCAGTGAAGGAATATTTTACACAAAATAGAGAACTGTAGTGGAAAATGCATGTTAGTAGACTCCAATACTGACTTATGTGAATGCTCATGTATAAGGCTGTTTCCATAGTTAGGTAAAAGTAATTTCTTATTTTATTGCTGATAACTTTACTGCTAGAACAGAACATCTTCAGCAAGTATTTAAACTAACCAGAGTATAAGCGCAGAAAATAATCTGGCAAAGCCTGGCAGCACTCCCCAAGAGTTATGAGAATAGTTGAACAAATACAGGAGGGGGCAGGTGGTTATTTGTAGAAGAGTAGAGGCTAAACATTTACTTATAATTAAAGCAAAAATGAATCAGTCAATATAAAAATAAATGAAAGGTAATTATTGTCAGTGGCCAATAAGGATGCCGCGGTGGTACGACGGTAGCATTGTTACCTCACAGCAAGAGGTTCTCCCGTTCGATTCTCGGCTGGGCTTGGGAGTGCCTTCTGTGTAAAGTCTGCATGTCCTCCCCGCGGTTGGGTAGCGATCGAAAGACATGCATGCGTAAATGGGCGTGCCTTTGTTGAAGATTGAGCATCGAGCTGGCACCTCGGCGTTTCGTAAAAATCTACTGCCAATCATTAGCGGACCGGAGTTCCGCTGTGGCGACCCCTTACCTGGAAAAGCCGAAAGATAAACAACAACATTGTCAGTGCCAATAAAATGAAAAAAAAAATTACTAGCACTAGTGACACTAAATCTGTGTTTCAAGATACATAACCGTTCCATTTAGAAGGTAATGCATACAGAAAGGAAAAAACTCTAATAAACTAAGAGTAGAGTACAGATTCAAGAATCAAATATGTGGTAATGTATACTAAATTGAAATTTTCAAGTCAGGAAAAGTGGTTATTGAATAATTTTATCTTCCCCCAAGGGTCATCCACCTCATAAATATTTATAAGTAAGGGTGTGGCAGACCATTGGTAAGTTCATCATCTAGGTCTGTGTAAAGCTCTGGACACCTAATCTTTGTAATAACTTAGGCATGATAGAGCTCAGAAGATGACAGCAGATGTGGAGAGTGGTCTACATGTTGTTATATGTCCTCTTCTTCTTCTTTCGGATTTTTCCCGGTTAGGGGTCACCACAGCGGATCACCTGTCCGCTCATGATTGGCAGTGGAGGTTTACAGTGTCAAGTTGCCAGCCCGACACCCAACCTTCTATGGAAGACACACACATGCACGCACTCACGCCTAGGGCCAATTTAGAGTATCGATTCCACCTACAGCATGTCTTTGGGATGTGGGAGGAAACCGGAGCACCCAGAGGAAACCCACATGACCACAGGGAGGACATGCAGACTCTGCACAGAAGGCACCTCAGCTGAGGATCGAACTGGAGAACCTCTTGCTGTGAGGCAGCAACGCAACTGCTGCACAACTGCGGCCACCCATATGTTCTCTAAAGAGAAAAAATTATGAAATGCTAATGTAGTCCAGGGGAAAGAAGGCAGAGGAGGAAAAAACTGCATTAAGTGCTTCAAAAAAATCCATAGATTCCAATGCGATGCCATCATAAAACATGTATGAAAACAAGGGGTGTTTGTCTTAATAAGGGGGGATGTAGTCTTTCTGAGGGGAAGGTATTGAGAAGACTGTGAGTGAACTGAAGAAAGCATGGCACAGCCAATGTTGTGAATGTATAACTTACCCAGTAAATAATAGAAGGGAACTGTGTGGCTGTAAGTTGAACACTAAATGTGGATGCCCAATAGGGATGGTGATCCACTTTACAAAGTCGTTACTAATGTTCTCCCAAATACTTTATTTTGTGGTGCATATAGTTTGAAAGGGCTGTGAGAACATAATTAGAGTTGCAAAATCCATTTTAGACTAAACATTTTTATTTGTTATCTAATTCTCTGTCCATCCATCTGTTGTGTAAATTTTGAATTCAATACTGATTTTACAAAAGGATGAAAGCATTTCTAGTATTTTGATATCAGTTTTTTCATAATATGTCATTTGGGTTCGAATGCTACATTGTCCTGCAGTGTCAGCTTCTGACAAGGCAGATTCCTGTTGTCATTAACTGTGGATCTTTTATAACTAAAGAAGAGAGATTTAGAAAATGTGTATTGTAACATAGATCTTTTGTACAGCAGGATTGTTATTTATGATGCTCAGTAGAGTTAATAGTTGTTTCCAAGGACACTGGCTAAACATTGTAGTTTTGCTGGATCACTGCATAGAAACTGTTGAGACTCTAGTGTCTTTTTAGGCAGATGGAAATATACTTTGTTTATTATCTCTCCCACTCTTTTCTTAAAGTTTTGATTACTTTTTTGTACCCTTGTTTTTTTACCCTAAAGTAGTCCAGCAGGTAGAGCCCCCTATAGGTTCATAGGTTCATACTAGGCCATCTGCCCTAGGGCATTTATAAACCTAGCCAGAGTGTGTTTGGCTTTCGCCACCCATTTTAAATGAATTTTGCTATGCCCTTTTTCGAGGTTAGCATACTGTGCCTCTGTCTAACAGTGACACAGAAGTGATACCCGGGGTAAACCTACTATCTCCCATCCACTCATCAAGATTCCTCTTGAAGAGAGTCAATGAGGGACTCTGCCTAACCTGGACTGGGATTTTATTCCAGAGTGAAGGGAGCCTCTGGGTTATGAATCTGTCCCTCCAGCATGTCCTATTTATTTCAGTGCTGAGGTTCAAGTCTCTCGAGCGCGTTGCTCGATGGGATTTGGATTTTCTGAGGTGCAGCATGTCCATTAATTCCGGGTTGGACATGGCTTTATACGTCAGGCACAGATCGCCTCTGAGCAGGTGGTATGCCACTGAGTAGAGCTGGAGTTTCTTTAACCGGGCAGCATATGGCATCTGTTTGAGCCCTTTGATGCTCTTGGTGAGGTACTTTTGGGGTCTTTCCAGTTGCTGCAGGTGTCTGGTAAGGTACATCCCAAAAGGGGCATTGTACTCAGTTATGGGCCTGATGAGGGATGAGTAAAGAGGCATGATGACCTCCCCTGATCTAAATGTGAATCCCTTCATGATTAGGTGGGCTATATAAAATGTTTTTCTAACCACTTTGGCCACGTGGTTGTCAAATGAGAGATTGCTATCAACTTGGGTCCCCAAGTCCCTAATTACTTCTTCCGTACTTAATGGATTACCACCTATGTGGTAAATTGTGGGCACTTTGTTTTTGCCAAAGGGGATCACTATACACTTTTTGGCATTTAGCTTGAGGCCATGGCTCTGGCACCAGTTGTCTGTTTCTATGAGGCCCTTTTGGAGGATGCTTGTGTCGGCTGGAGAGTCTGTTATGGCACCCAGTTTGCAGTCATCTGCGAACTTGGTCAGCCACTGTCCTTCCGTGTTAGCCTGTACCTCAGAGAAATATATACCGAGCAAGAGAGGTCCCAGGACTGAGCCTTGTGGGACGCCACTTGTAACTGGTTTGGAGTCTGACATGGCTCCAGCAATTCTAACTATGTGGGTTCTGTCCTTGAGCCAGTTTGCAACCCATCTAGTGACATAGGGGTTTATATTTAAGCTGGTGAGCTTATCTATAATGCCCGAGTGGGGTATTGTATCGAAGGCTTTTGCAAGGTCCAGGTAGGCTGTGTGGACCACCTTCCCCTCGTCAATGGCCTTGGTGACTGTTTCAAAGAAATCAACCAGGTTTAAGAGGCAGGATCTGCCCTTAACAAAGCCGAACTGGGTAGGATCCAGTGTCTGTAGGTCCCCAATATCTTTATTTATGAGGTCCATGATGATCCTTTCCATAGCTTTGCAGACCAAGCTAGTCAAGCTTATGGGGTAAACATAACATCTGCAAATGAAACATAGAGGGTAGAATTTTCTGCATTCCAGAACAACCTTAATCAGGCCAGGGTATATGCAGGAGTAAAGTATGTGAAAGCTACAATGTGTCTAACGTTGCTCTGTAGTGTGCAAAACACTTTCACAATTCATTGCGGCAAATGATCGTAATAAACAGCCATTCCTGCCACCTGTCAGTGTGCCTAATACAGTCACCCTCCAAGCAGTATCATTCCTTAACATCTCAAAATACTTAATATATGCCGTTTCAGCTGCCTTGAAGAACTCCGTCTAGAATAACTAAAAACTGCAGCCAGATCATATTTTTATCGAGTTATCGTTTTGATCAATAGGTCCACAAAAGAAGTTATGTCCCAACTATATGGTCACTTCCAGTATTCTTTTTCTTTCTGGTGGTTTATTGAAGAAATCACAATTGTCAAACTATATTGGTTGCATTATTGATGGATAACTAAAATATGACTTGCACAGGGCCATTGATGTTGCCCAAACCAAACAATTGCTGGGATGCTTTTACAGAGCTTTTCTGTTTCTGTCCAGCTGTAACCTAGCAACTTCTAGCTATTTCCTTCTCTACTTGATTTTTCTCTTCAGCTTTACTCAGCATATTGGTTAACTGATCTTTCATTATTCCAGCCTCATTAATGGAATCTCAAGTTTTGCAACTGGTCATAATTCAGACCTCCCCACTGCCTGTCCCTGTATTACTTGAACTGACTTGAATTTGACAAGTAACTTGTGGTTTTACAGCTGCTTGTTATGCATAAGCAAATCTATATAAGCAACTACACTTCTTTATCTAATGTTATGAGGTGGAGGCATTCACTGTGGGATCACAGGACAGCATCTGGTAGACTTTAACAAAATCCGTATCACTGGCATTAAACATTTTATGGTGACGGTGTCCATTAGCAATGCTTAGAATAAACATTTATTTAACGAGAGAACTGTAAGAAGTCTACATTTTAGAGATTCACTAAAATCCCATTACCTTACAAATTGTAAATGTACTTGTCATATTACTTATCACATTCCACTGTGTCCTCTTAGCCTTCCTCTGTTTATTTCTCCCAAAGCTTTAGCATACGTATTCTCTTAGAGGTTGTTATCTGCATTTGTTTCAATGCTATTTGTTCTCTTGTCAACTGAGCTTTCTTTTGCCTTCCCAGTTTTCTTTCCACAGAATATTATTTGTCTTTTTTTCTATCTGTATTTGTCCATCAATCTATATCTTCTAGAAGGAACTATATGACAACATGGGAACCTCAAAGATCCTTGTGGGATCGAAGGAATCAAGTTTCTGACCTATTGACCTCTGTGGCCAATAGGCATCAAGCTTGTTCAGCAAATCTAAAGGTCAGTTCACTATTTCTAAATTTGGAAACAAGAAAAAATAATTTGTTGTCACACTAGTCAGGAGTTACAGACAATGAGGGCTGACAGCCTCATCATCATCTGTTCAAACTGAGCATACTTGATTAGCTTGATTGCAGATACACGGTTAAGTCTTCATGCTGGAGTTCACAGGGTAAGTTTTCATGCTGGATTTTAAATGCCACTCCATTAGTAGGTAGTATCCTCATTTTTTGGTGAAAGAAAGCTGTTTTAGATGGGGGGAGGTTTAATGTTTCTTACTGGGGACAAAGAGCATAACACAGGTTATGTTAAGCAAGATCTGAAGGTACCTCTTATTTTTTGGGATGCTTAAGCTCCAATGTGAAGATTTTTGTGCAAGGTTAAGGATAAGAATTATTTTTTATAGAGCTCTGCTCTACTGACTAGATGCCCGAGTATTTAAAAGTTGTTCATCTGCAAGGCTTATTCCATCAGGGTGAGTTATTTTCCATTCCACTGGAGCAAAATTAAAGTTAGTGCAGCAGTGATTGTAGTTTCATTCTTTATTTAAAGTATTGACTGATGAATGATGAGGTAGCACTTTGTTCACATCTGTACTGGGTTATAGTTCATGAGGAGGAAGAATGTAACACAACTGCATTATCAGTTTACCTCTAGCAGAGCAGTGCACTGCAAAGCCATGACAGGAAAATCCAATCTGCTTTATCTGGGCTTATTTGTGGTGAATATTCTGTATTGCAAAGAAATTAGTTTTATGTCTGCCAGACTGTTGTTTTTCAGTTAGGTGATGACATTTGTTGTATACGGAGACTTCAATTCTTTCATCAAGTACTCTGTGTTGTTTTCAAGAATGTGTAACGGAATAATTTTAGCACTCCTTGCAGTGTGTTACCATCCCTTCCCATGCAACTCAGCAGTCCATTTTTTGCCTCTTATTTTTGGTCCATTCCTCATAAAATCTGTGATTTGCTGGCAAATCACATAGGACTAAAGACAGAAACTAATGACATACATTTGAGTTACAGACTTTATATCACTCAGGTAATGCATACAATTCAAAACTTGTTATTCTAAAAACTGCCTAGGTTTACAAGAGCAATATTTAAAATATGTTTCTAATTTTGGGCTTCTGTCATCCATTATTTTTGACTTTGTCCAGATTTGTTGCATTTAGAGGTTGAGGTATGCCACCTCCCCATCGCGTTTTACAGCTTGGACATCCTGTCAATCATTTACTATGCAGATCATATAGAAACTCTTGTATATGACTTTTGACATAGCCTCTTGCTACCTGCTGTATTCTCTCGTGGATGTTTATCAGTAATGTAATTCACAGATGTTTCTCTTGCAGGTATTTATCAGTCATGATTCATTGATGCTTTTCTCCTCGGATAATGTATGGACTTTTATTATTCATGTAATTGACTAAATATGTATAATTGATTGTAATTGTGGAGCCTTTCTCTCTGGGTCTCCACCAAAATGGCCTCTGCTTATCTGACAAACCACTTAGTAAAGTATAAATAAATAAAGTAGATTGCTTGATTCCAGTTTTGATACAGCAAACTGAAATGGATTGCCCATTATGTCATCTTTTTTTTTCTTTTGTGGCACACATATACAATTTGCACTGGAGAGAATATGGTTATAGTTCTTATCAGGGAAAATCTGCTCTTATTTGCTAACACTGTTTGGAGCTGTACTTCAGAAAAAGAGGTTTTGATAAAAACTGTTTTCTTGTTGTGATGTGTACTTTCTGGAGATACACCACAAAGGAGTACAGCTGTGATTGCAAGACTGCAACTCACTGAACCAAATGCTAAAGTGATGCAGGCAGATACTGTTAGTGAAAAGGTGTTAAATGATTTACTGGTACAGCTGTTTTAATATCATGCAGGAGATTTTAGAGTACTTTATCCAAGTAGTAATGACAAATACCTCTCGACTGTCCAGATTTTTGCAGAATGTCCAGAGCGGTATACAGAAATAAGCAACTTCTCACCAAAGCAGCAAAGATTTCAATAGCAAATTCCCACCTTATCTCCACCCTACTTTGTGCCTCTCCAATATATACCAACTTAAGGCAATGTGATCTAAACAAGCTAGAGACCTGCTACAACAAAATCATCAAATTCGCCACAGGGGCATCCTACCATAGTCACCACTCTCTCTCACTTGCTGAACTGGGCTGGCTTGAACTCCCTCACCTTCTTCAATGGTATCAACTCTCACTTGCCCACAAACTAGTAAACCATCCACTAAATGTCCCATCCCTCCAGAATCTACTCAAACCCTATCGCACCACCAGACCACTAAGATCCAGCAACAAAAATCACTTGCAGATCACTAAAGCCAATAACTCTGCTGGTGGTGAAGCACTATTCTCTTGCACCATAGCCAAATTATGGAACTCCCTCCCACCCACAATTACCTCCATACCATCATGCACCCACTTCAAAACTTTACTAAAAGCGCACCTAAAAACATGATGGCTATGCCCTTGCAACTTCCACTCTAAAATCACCCACCCCATCCAACCACTACCTTTCTTTCCACTCCACTAACTACCCTGATTATTGCAAGCTCAGATGCTCATAAGCCTAGTACTTTATTATACAGCAGGAACTTCTTATTGTAACATTTGTTAATGTCTGTTATGTACTTCACAGTTAAAGATTCTAGTTGTCTACTGATGTACTATGTTCTTCATCTGTAAATATGTTTTAAGTAATTGCTGCTATATTGTTAATCACTATGTAATCCAATGTAACTACTGTCTGTTTATTTTAACTGTGGAGCTTTTCTCCCCGGGCCTCTGCTGAAAATGGACCTACATCTAGTCGGACTCTCCCGGTCAACAAATGCAAATAAATAAATAATTTTTTCCCTCTTACTTTTGGTCTGTTCCTCATAAAATTTGTTTTATTTTTCTGGATTTTTTAGACAAATCAATGAGGACTGAATTCACTAAAGAGTGAAAGGCATTTGAGTTTCACACTTCATATCCTTCAGAAAATGCACGGTAACAGTGCACCTTTTATTCTAGCAACTTTCTAAGTTTATGAGTGATATTTAAAATTTGAACTCTATTTTTGGGGCTTTGCCCAGATTTTTTGTGTTAAGAGGTATGATGACAGGTTATCAGTAGCACCTAAGATAGTGCTAGAATAACATGTTTAAGTCTTCATTCCATCTCAAAGAGATAAACAGAAGGAAAGAACAGAGAGAGACACAATGTTGATCTCAAAGCTGTCATGGCTGCTGTAAGGTATCTTGTATTCTGTGCTGCATTTGGAAGATGCAAGATAGAAATTTGTTGTATTTCACAGGATGGTTGAAAATCTGCATCTAAATTCTTTCATATAATGTATAGCACACCATTCTTCTTTTATGAAATGTTAGTGGGGGTTAAGTGTTGTACCGGGTTTACCATCAAAGTCTGGAAATGCACTTGCGTATTTAATCATGTCGTTGAAATATAGTGTCAAAAATAAAAATGATTTCAGATCACAGATTTGAAACATGTTAACACTAAAGGTTCAGTATTCGATGTTTTGAAAATGTGACCGACTGACCGTTGAACTGCATTTACCCACCGGATGTTGCTGTTACAGATGTGCTAAGTTTACTTGAGATTTATTTACACTTTGTAACCATACATTTGATGTAATGCTAATCGACGAAGTGCATTTTTAGATTTTAATAGTAAACCATTGTACCGCATACAACATACTACAAAGGAATGCATTTTAAATTTTATTTCGTGCTGTTCTCCATCTCTTCCCTTTTTAAAGTACTGGAATTTTCTTTTGTTTGCATCCCTATATGCACTGACACTGCAAGTTTAACAGGACTGAACTATTTTAAGCTGGCAGTGTTAACAAATACTGCTGCCATTGATGTATTTTTTACCTGCCCTGTACTTTATACATATATCTATATCTCTATCTTTCTGTATATAGATATGTATAAAGCAGTTGTCAACACTGTCAGGTAAAAAATGTTGAGCCCAGTTATACCTGCAGTGACAGTATATGCATATCTGTATCTATACCTTTATCTAGCTATCTAGCTGGATACATAGATAAATAGATACATACATAAATATATAAGTACATACACATTTTTTGATGGAAGGGGCCACAAAAGACGACAAAATTACAACAGCACTTTGAAAAGAGAAGAAACAGTGCCCTCAGAAACATTATGGTCTTTTCGGAACAGTGATAGAGTGGGATAAATGCAGCTGGACATCAGTAAATAATAAATGCGCGTGCGCACACATTTTTAAATGTAAATTTAATTGTATTTATTTTATATCTTAACTAAGTTAATTCTACCCAAGTGCATCATTTTTGTAGCAATCTGAACATACTGAGTTTGATTAATTGCCCTACAGAGTATTGCACGGTATGCAATTAAAGACCATCTCAAATTCTGGACTACAGAATAAAGCTAAAAAGCATCTCATAACTTTAATCCTCTGAACTGTACTGCCAGGTGATTAAATTGCTATGGAATTGATGCTTCTCTGATTCAAGTCAGGGGTGAAAATAACACATTGAAAGCCACAGCTTTAGTAACTTTTAGCAGCTTGCCCATAGTTTTATCTTTTATCTTTTATCTTTATGACTATGCTGGAACAGGATTTGTTTTATGGTAGAAAAATGTGTAAGTTAAACATTCTGCTTTTTATTTGATGATGTTTAACATATTTTTTGCTGTCAAGAAGAGAAGCCAAATGATTTTTCTATGCTTTGATAAGCTCACATGTGTTAGTCTGAGAATGTGTCCTAAACCATTTAATAACTGTCTGTCATACTTGTAATAGTCTTGGTTTCTTTTGCACAAAAAATGATAATTGACTAGTGTTACTAGTTGGAATAGTCATCTGTTTTCTTCTACGATGTTTGTGGCAATACTGTGACATTTCTATCCTGCCTTGGTTCTTTATATTCAATCCTACTAAAATGTGTCTTTGTTTACCAGGAACGTCCTATTGGGCAGTGTCCTTTTTCAATGGATGCCCAAAGAGCAAAGCTCCAACATGTACAACATTTATAAGTTGCATATTAATATTTCATTTTTCTTTTGTGCAGTTAACAGAGGCACTGGATACTTTGCAGTATGTTGCCAGTGAAGTCCAGTTTTAAGTTCCATGTTACAGTTTACCTCTATACAGTTTCATATAAGATGTTGTATGTTACAACAGGTTGAACTTGATGTTCGGTGTCCATATCAGGTATGTTAAGAAGTAATGATATTTGCATGGACAGTAGGTTTGTTGTTAGATATTAGACCCAATTTTTCTGAAATCATTTAGACAGTTTTTGTTAAGTAAAAGTAGTGAAGCAAGCCTGTCGGGCACTAGGATCCGCCACATAACACAAGCACTCAGGTCACTCCAAGGCAAGTACAAATATGACTCGGTCATTGTCCATGCTGGTGTGAATGACCTGAGACGTATCTCTCTGGACTGCATGAAAAGAGACATAGAGGAGCTCTCTGAGCATGTAGCCCAGGCCGGTATGACCCTGACCTTGAGTAGCATCTTACCCTCACCAAGAATGATGCAACAATATGAAGACAAGATGATCAATTTCAACAATTGGCTTAAGTATTGGTGTCATTCAAAGGGGATCCAATGCCTGTCAGCCTGGGATGACATGCTCGACAAGCCACGATGCTTCGCTAGGGACGGCTTGCACTTGTCACCCCTAGGCTTTCGGATATTGGCAAAGGCTCTTGCTTCCCCCATAGTGCCTTTATTAGGCAAGGCTCAAAAGACAAACCCACCTCCATAGGTATCACAAGGGATAAGAAACTAAGAGTAATGCTACTCAACGCCAGAAGTCTAAACCTCAAGATGCATGCACTCGAAACTCTCCTTAGCATGGAGAACATCAATATCTGTGCAGTAACAGAAACCTGGTTCAAGGCTCCCGAGAGCACCCCAGCACTACCAGGTTATACCTCATACCATGCTTTTCGCCCCCAAAACTTGGACCGAACCACAATAGGAGGGAGTATCAATATTCGTCAAAGATACCCACACCTCCAGGTTGGTGGCACAGCACGAAGCATCAGAGACTATCCATCTGCAACTAACAGTGGGTAAAACTGCCTTCCAGTTTATAGCCTGCTACAGACCACCCTCCCAAACCCAGGAACCCCACTCGGCCTTCCTGAGAACACTGGAAAATATGAAGGTCTCTCCAAACACCATTATATTGGGCAACTTCAACTACCCAAACATAGACTGGGAGCATTACTCTAGCTCCAACACCCTAGCCCAAAGGTCCCTAGAATTTATAAACTCAAATGCTATGGAACAACTTGTTACCACTCCCACAAGAGGGGAAAACATACTGGACCTGATCATCACCAACATGGGGACTCTATGCTCCAGACCAGAAGTGTATCCCTCACTGGTAAGATCAGACCATAAACTAATCTCACTGGATATTCACATCCCAACCCCACCCCCTGCCCAGAAAACCACAGTGAAAAACTTCTCTAAAGCAAATTTCACACTCCTCAAAACCGAGGCGGAATCGTTAAAGGCCCCGAGCCTGTGGAAAATATGGCCCAGACTGCAGAATCCTTTATAAACGCCTTCTATGAACACCTTCAGGAATGCATGGATCATGCAATCCCAAATAAAACCAAGGCCCAATCCTCCAAAGGCAGACGTCCTGTCTGGTGGACCCCAGCCATAAACAAACTATACAATAGAAGGAGGAAGCTACTACATGATAGAGCAAAATCCCCAAAAGGGAAGGCATCTCTGATCAGTATTAGCAAAAAACTACGGGCACTCATAAAATCGTCTAAGGCCAGTTTCGAGAGAAAAATTGCACAGGACACTAAGGATAATCACAAGGCTTTATTTAGTTGTTAGGAACCCGGGTGGAAATTCCCAGATATGCTCAGAATTACTCCAAAATGACAAAAAATACATCGAACCCACAGACATTACCAACATCCTAGCTGACAGGTTCAGTGCAAACTCCCCCCCCACACCAAAACGGCAAATATCTATCCCAGCAGAGTGCTGCCCCCCTGACATCTCAGATGCTCAGGTAAGAGCTGCCTTCTCCAAAGCAAAAAACACAGCATCAATGGGACCAGACGGTGTCCCGGGCTGCGTCCTACATGAACTCCAAGGAGAGCTAAACCCAAACATAAAACTACTGTTCAATCTCAGCCTTACTACAGGATATGTACCCAAAGAGTGGCGTACAGCAACAGGGTCCCTCTCCACAAAGGTGGTGCCTCAACGGATCCTGGAAACTATCGACCAATAAGCCTGACTAGCTTGGTCTGCAAAGCTATGGAAAGGATCATCATGGACCTCATAAATAAAGATATTGGGGACCTACAGACACTGGATCCGACCCAGTTCAGCTTTGTTAAGGGCAGATCCTGCCTCTTAAACCTGGTTAATTTCTTTGAAACAGTCACCAAGGCCATTGACGAGGTGAAGGTGGTCCACACAGCCTACCTGGACCTCGCGAAAGCCTTCGATGCAGTACCCCACTCGGGCATTATAGATAAGCTCACCAGCTTAAATATAAACCCCTATGTCACTAGATGGGTTGCAAACTGGCTCAAGGACAGAACACACTTGGTTAGAATTGCTGGAGCCATGTCAGACTCCAAACCAGTTACAAGTGGCATCCCACAAGGCTCAGTCCTGGGACCTCTCTTGTTCGGTATATATTTCTCGGAGGTACAGGCCAACACGGAAGGACTGTGGCTGACCAAGTTCACAGATGACTGCAAACTGGGTGCCATAATCGACTCTCCAGCGGACACAAGCATCCTCCAAAAGAGCCTCATAGAAAAAGACAACTGGTGCCAGAGCCATGGCCTCAAGCTAAACGCCAAAAAGTGTATAGTCGTACCCTTTGGCAAAAACAAAGTGCCCACAAATTACCACATAGGTGGTAATCCATTAAGTACAGAAGAAGTAATTAGGGATCTGGGGACCCAAGTTGATAGCAATCTCTCATTTGACAACCATGTGGCCAAAGTGGTTAGAAAAACATTTTATATAGCCCACCTAATCATGAAGGGATTCACATCTAGATCAGGAGAGGTCATCGTGCCTCTTTACTCATCAGGCCCATAATTAAGTACAATGCCCCTTTTGGGATGTACCTTACCAGACACCTGCAGCAACTGGAAAGACCCCAAAAGTACCTCACCAAGAGGATCAAAGGGCTCAAACAGATGCCATATGCTGCCCGGTTAAAGAAACTCCAGCTCTACTCAGTGGCATACCGCCTGCTCAGAGGCGATCTGTGCCTGACGTATAAAGCCATGTCCAACACAGAATTAATGGACATGCTGCACCTCAGAAAATCCAAATCCCATCGAGCTACGCGCTCAAGAGACTTGAACCTCAGCACTGAAATAAATAGGACATGCTGGAGGGACAGATTCATAACCCAGAGGCTCCCTTCACTCTGGAATAAAATCCCAGTCCAGGTTAGGCAGAGTCCCTCATTGACTCTCTTCAAGAGGAATCTTGATGAGTGGATGGGAGATAGTAGGTTTACCCCGGGTATCACTTCTGTGTCACTGTTAGACAAAGGCACAGTATACTAACCTTGAAAAAGGGCATAGCAAAATTAATTTAAAATGGGTGGCGAAAGCCAAACACACTCTGGCTAGGCTTATAAATGCCCTAGGGCAGATAGCCTAGTATGAACCTATGAACCTAAACAGAGTTTTGGATATTAGGATGAATGAGTTAGTTGTTTTGTATAGGTATTGCAATGTAGAAAGGAAGGAGCTACGTTAATATATTAGTAATGTGGTGAGAAAACAAATTGTTGGTGTTAAAGGAGAGGTAGGAGAAGTATGAGGAGGCATAAAATGAGGAGCGGAGATAGGACTCCAGGTATGTTATCATGTTAGGACAGAGAAGAGAGCCATACCTTCCAACTGTCCAGAATTTTGCCTCATATTTTTAATCTGTTCCTCATAATATTTGTGATTTTTCTGGCAAATCACTGGGATGATCTGAGGATTGAAGTCTCCAAATAATGACACACATTTGCGTTTCAGTCTTAAAATCCTTCATAAAATGCATGTTAATACAAACCCTGTTATTTTAGCAACTTTTTACACTTATAAGAGCAATATTTAAAAGTTATCCCTATTTTTGGGCCTTTGTTCCCCCATTTTGTCAGGCTTTGTAAAGACTTCTTGCACTAAGAGGTTGAGAGGTATGAAGAGAGCATTGTATGAGGGGGAAAGCTTATCCTAACTTTGAGGAAAATTTTGGATGAGATGAGTACAAGTTTAACATTACAGGACATAGGAAGGATGAGGGAGATAGAAATTAGGCCCCAAGAATAGGGAATGTAAGTGTAACCTGTTTGCAGTGAACATTAATTCCCTTTTCATTGGATAAGCGCATCTGGTGGATACTTATGTATCAGTAGTAAATGTCTTCCTTAAAACACTGTTTAAATTGTTATTTCCTAGACTAGGCTGTGTGTCTGCATTTAGGCATATTTACTCATTCAATTTCACCTTTAGTTAGTTGCCATCAAGCAAATGGCATAGCCACGTTTCTGCCATGTGGGGGGGTTAATACAGCAAAACACTATTAATTCTTAAATAAGAAATATCAGTAGACCACCAAGTAGAGAAGCATCTTATAGTGAAAAAGCACAGTGATGCAAACGTGTTCTGACTCCATGAAGTATAGTCTTTGTCTTCTGACCAGTTTCACCCACCCTTGAAGCAATGGCTCTGATCAGTCTATCACTATGACAAACTTCCTTAGGCATTTACATTAAGTATTTCACCACTCCTAGATGTGATGTAAGCTGATACATTCAGAGTCCTAAATACCTGTGGCATGTCCCCTACCCTGCCATAAACAGTCATTTTCTGACACATTCATGTGTATATTAGACAAATTCTTCATTAGAATTCTGAGATACATCTATGTCTCAAGCAAAATTTAAAATATTGACAAAATTGAAGTTACACCAGGGAGGGTATATGCCCTTTCCCCACTGTTGTGCAACTTTGAAGTTTATATATATAATTATTAGGGGGATGTGGGGAAGAAAAACGTTGAGTTGGGATGTGGTTTATTTTGTTGATATTTTGTGTTTAGGTATTTTTAACTGTCAGTATTTTTTGTTTAGGTATTTTTGGACTATTGATGTTTTGAACATTTGCTTCAGCATTTTTGCTGTTGATATTTGTCATGAGGTTGGCATAATGGTTAAGGTGTTTATCTTAAAGACACAAGGTACGGGTTTTGATTCTGACATGGGGTAATTGGCTAGACTTAAAATGACCCACAAGGGCAGTTTTCCTAGTACTAACCCATGAACCCATTTGTAGGAAGAAGGTTGGCGTAATGATTAAGGTGTTTACCTTACAGATGCAAGGTACTGGGTTTGATTCTCACATGAGATAATTGGCTAGGCTTAAAAATGGCCGACAAGGGTAGTTAGCCTAGTACTAATCTATGAATCTATTCAGGCAATTGCTCTGCACCCATGTTTTGTTGAAAGGCAGCAATATTTATAACTGTTGTTGTTTCATCAATAGATGCTAACAGATGATGTGCTTTCACGAAGGGTGTGTCTTGGTTGTAGATCTCCTTTATTCGTTCACTGTCTTAGCTGCAAGTGTTAAATTTGCTTCTGTTAAATGGCTATGCTGGACATTCGTCTGTCTCAGTAGTAAGGGTTAGTGAATATATTTGTTTTCTGCTATTTTTTAATTTCTCCAAGTCTTTTGGGTTTCTAATACCATGATGGGAATGGACCCCATTCCTAAGTCAAAGTATGATTAAAGTTCATGAAATGTTAGTATTGTTTCACTCTTTGATGTCAGCCAAAAGTGCTCTTCGCAGCACCCACAATGTGCCCAGTAATGACTTCTGCAATTTGAACGGTGTTACATAAATTGGTAACATATCTAAATACGATTGTAAATTCTTTTTTTATAAGACCCATTGCTCCTACTACTATTAGAACTGTCTGGGTATCTTTCTTCCACATGGCTTTCGTTTCTGCTTGCAGATCCAGGTATTTTATGACTTTATGTCTCTCTGTATGCAAGACACTGTAGTCACTGGGTGTGTCGATTTCAATGATCAATGCTACTTTTTTCTTCTTTTCTTGGACCACTATATCCCATTTTCTAGCATTTATCTTTTGAACTGTTGGTACTGAGTGATCCCGTGTGATGTAAATGTCATCATTTTCTATGATTCTTTGTGCCTCATGCTTCCAATGTTTTTCAGCCACTTCGATACCATAATGTTTGCGCAATGTCAAGTGTAACAATCTTGCCACATTATTATGCCTTTCAGTATACAGTCCCTCTGCCATTAGTGCATCGCAGCCAGTAACAAGGTGTGTGACTGTTTCCAATTCGGTTTTGCAATACCTACATGTGTCGGTTTCTCCCACATGTTCAATGGACTTTGTAAACCAGTAGTACATAGCCCACTATCTTGGGATGCAAATATTAACCTTTAATTTCTTGGTTTGAATTTGCCTCTCCTTAACCATTCCTGTGTTCATTCTTGATCAACATTAGGCTCTTCCAGAAGTTTTCTATACTTGCAACTATATTTATGTTTTTTCCACATTTCTTGCCTTCTCGTCTGGTCCTTCATCTTATAGTCTTTCTTTTGTTTTTTGGCACATTCAGTTGCTGCCTGGTTTTTATCCACTTCTGGTTTGATTTCCATTCCTGCTTGATGTCGATATGCTTCTGCTAAATTAAGCAGAGACGTCATCTTAGATTTATTCTCCTCATGTTTCAAAACTTTCACTACATTTGGCTCTTGTCAGGTCAGTAAATATATGTGGAGTCCCACGATTGCAGATCTATATATGTAATCAGTTTCAAAGAGGTCCATCCCTCCTTCGGAACGGGGAATATATAATCATGGTATACACTGATTTTTATAAATCACTTGGTAAGCATGACGCATCCTTCTTGTTTTAATTTCCAGTCTGTCCAACACTTTTTGAGGCCAGTCAATCACTCCAAAACCATAAGTTAGGACAGGAAGAGCAAACTGATTCATAGCTTGGATCTTGTTCCTAGATGTCAGTGCTGTGTTCAGGATTAATTTAAGTCTTCTTAAGTACTCCTTACAGAGTTTTATTCATATTTGTTCATGTTTTATTGCTGATACTTCATCAATTCCCAAATATTTATACACCCCCTCTTGCTCAAGTTCTTTTATATCACATTCTTGTCCCAAACTGATGTTTTTCAGGTGCTGCAGTTTTCCTTTATAAGGTTGCTTTTGCACATTTATGAAGATCAAATGGCATTCCAATATCATCTGAAAAAGTTTTGACAACCTGCAGCTGTGCTTTCAGTTCCTCATCTGATGGAGCTATACAGTTTTAAATCATCGACAAAGAGAAAATGAGAAGTCATTAGACTTTGTTGTTTTCTACAAACCAAATTGTAGCCATGACCTAAGCTGTCATATAAACAGTTTAATGGATTAATGGCAAGGCAGAATAGCAACGGTGACAAAGAGTCACCCTGGATATCCCCCTTTGAATTTTTATCCCTGAGATAATAATTTGTCCTTTATCATGGCTTAATTGCAAAGGGGTCTGCCAATGTTTCATGGTTACTGTAATCAGTGTAGGGTGTATCTTATACATTTTTAAGCACTCTTTTCTCCATAAATGTGGGATACTATCAAATGCTTTTTTGTAGTCAATCCATGCCATACTTAGATTCTTCCCCTTATTACAGTTCTCCACTATAACTTTGTTTAACAACAAATGATAACCTTATTAGTAGAACAATATTCAAGACCCAGAGACTGCAGCCCTAAGAAATAAAAGGAGTAGCTGAGAGAAATAAATCTAAATCCCATGTTCTATAATTATTAATGCAACCACTTAAACCTTTAAAAATGCAAATTAATACAAACCAAATAAATCTAAAATAGAAATAAATAATTTATCTATATTATTATAAAAACATAATATATTAAATAACATAGAATAAACAAAAACATAACTTCATTGATATCGCTATCGCCTCCCCTCCAGGATTTAGTTCTTGAGACTTTAACATTACCTGGAATACCTGTGCCCTCTGCTCCTTCCTCACATCCCCACCTTACCTCTTTTCTTGCTCCCTTTAAACCTAACTGGAGGAAAACCTACCTAAAAAGACAGTATACTCGACTGGTACTAATGGGTACCTATAAAGAAGGCACCAGTATCTGGTACCCCCACCAGCCCCTCTATGACATCCACCTCACCCATATCAACCCTCATAAACCCGCTATTCATGCAACCCACAACAAAAACCAAACTAAAACACTAGAAACAACTACATTAACAATCACTACAACTAGAACTAACTGCATGTAATTAACATTAACTAAAACATCTACCCCTAGATGAAGCTGTAAGCCTAGATTTAACAAAACTTCATTAGAATTTTTAATTTTCAAAAACCCACTCCCTAGATTACCCAAAGCTTTAGAAACACAAAAGTTTAAAGAAGAAACTAGATTGAAAATAACTTGGAAATAAAAGGCTGGGAATCTGTAGTTAATTCTTAAACTCCCATTGACCTAGTCTGATACAAACAACCAAGGAATGAAAACTAAAGGCAACATTACTAGATAAAAGACATTTCTGTATTAAAATTGCAACTGTCCACAAAAAAAAACCAAAACTGAAATTTGGCTGGATCCTGACAATTCTCTCATCTGGGCTCCATCACACCCCTCACCCCTGCCACACTCCATCTCACCCCTCTTCGGACTCCAATCCCCAACTGCACAGATACTCCAATCACTCCATGCTTACAAACTCTTCCTCCAATCAATTACCTCCTAGCTCTCTACTTCCCTCTATTGACCTAACACCAAAAAAACCTTTCACTTACTTCCTTCTTCCCTGTTCTAAACTTCTTTAAAAATAAAATTAAACTAAAAACCTTTCTCACACCCAGCTGAATATTTGCAAAACCCATTGGTAAAAAAAACAGCTAAAACATGACTCTCAACTTATCAAGTCCTCCTTCATTTGAACCGCCTCCTTAGCAGATCTGGATATGATATCATATCTACAAGATAGGCACAAACTTCCACTGATCTTTATCTAGGCACTTCGCCTGATCTTTCCCTTGCCTGAAAGGCACTTAAAAAATGTGTTCAGAAACAGTTCATGCAACACCTAATGGTCAACTGTGGCAACACCTAATGGCCTGGTAACTACTGGCCATGCACCTCCATGTACCAATAGACCTCTCCATAGTCTTTTCTCATTCTCCTGTCTTCCATAACACCATAACCTCTACTTCTCTCATCAGCTATTTCTGGATCTGCATTTCTGGATGACTCAATGGCCTTTATCATGGTGGATCAACAACTTTAATTCACCTTTTGCCTTCTGACTTGTCTTGACACCATGGCTGTACAATCTATCTATTCCTATCACACTGGTGCAGAACTAAACTACTTTTCCTACTACTACTAACACACAGCTACTACCCAACAGGATAGATTCTAGGACGCTATTATTCTCCACATTTATCAATGATCTGCAATGCAGTTACTCTGCATACAGTTTACTTAATGATGCCAATATGCCACATTAATCTGCTCTCCTTCACTTGTACTACTCCCCAAACTGCTGCTTAGTGCTTAAAATAAAAACTTCGGTACTCAGAAACTGGCCTGATTCTCAATCCAAACCAAAAAAAATGTTGTTGTTTGTTGTAACAAAAAAAACCCATTAATTTACCTTTTTAATTTTTTGCTGGAAGCAAAGTTGGATGGGACCTCGGACCTCTCGAACAAAACTACAAGGGTATAGACAACAAACTAAAATTTGATATATATACACGCAAATGACGTAAACCAAGTAACAAGAAACTAGGCTCTCTATCTCTATATAAAATAAAAAGCTTCCCAAGCTTTACCTAGCCATTGCCCAGACTCACTTAGACTTCTCTTATCACATCACTCCTCCCCCCCTTCTTACATAACATAAGTAAAACTGTCATGAAACAAACTCAAAATGCTATCATATTACAGTAAGAGGTTTGTAACTGGGTCCCATATAGGAC